>NW_024097821.1:1220000-1302030 GCF_016545835.1 Crotalus tigris
CCGTCCCTTCACAAACGGGGGAACCACTGCATGTAAGTCAAACTTAGCAAAAGAAATACAGCTAGTTCTCTACTTACGACCGTTCATTTAGTGACTGTTCAGAGATACAGCGGCACTGAAAGAAGCGATTTATGACCAGTTCTCCACACTTACGATCATTGCAGCACCCCCACAGTCACGTGATCAAAATTCGGACGCTTGTCAACTGATTCATATTTATGACAGTTGCAGTGTCCCGGGGGTGGGTGGGGGGTTTACGTGTTTCTAATTTAAGAACTGCAGGGACTCACTGAACAACAGACTCACTTTGCAACAGAAATTTTGATGTTCCATCGTGGTCGTAAATTGAGGGCTGCCTCCAGAAGCAATGCAGTTGTGTTGCTCGCTTGATGTATACTTATTTACATTAAATTTCTAATTTCTGAGAAATCTCACAGGAGCAGGATAGGGACAGTCAAAGGCCCTTATGGTGACCCCGGAGGGAGGGGGGCTAAAATGCCCATTTCTGCTCTAGGAGAAGTCTACCTGGATTTTTTTTCACGTGGAAATTAAATTAATAAGTTGGAAAACTTCTGAAGAGTTTGCTTTTTTCATTGCACCAGGGAAATTAGCGCATTTATTGCAGGAAGATCGAAGGGCGCCGTAAATAAAAATACGAATTATTCTATGACATTATGCACTCAGGTTTAATTAGAGTTACACATTCAATAAAAAGGGAAACCAGATTGATGTTTGCAAACCAAGTTGTTATGTCCCCAAATTGCTGATGGCGGCTAGTTTTTGCTTTAAACGGAGCGATAATTACAGGACAATCATGTTTATCCAAAGCGAATGAGCATCCAATGGTCTGCAATCTCCAACTGACTCATTGATTCCCTCCTACCAACAAAATTTCTACACAATGACAAGCACAGCAGGCAGACGTTTCCTGCTGGATAAAGAAGGTCAAAAAAGTAAAAAAAAAAAAAAAGTTTGACTAGCCTTGATTCTTTGTTTATGCGGGTGCAATGTTTTTATGGTTACTTTTCCAGTTTGGGGTAGTGGAGAACTTAGAAGTTCTAGTTCTGCCTTAGGAGTGAAAGCAGGCTGTGTGGCCGCTAGATACACACCTTCACATTCGCTCAAGGGACACACAATGCAAAAGCCCACCAAATATTTCCCACTGGGCTCCTTCCTTCCTTCCTTCCTTCCTTCCTTCCTTCCTTCCTTCCTTCCTTCCTTCCTTCCTTCCTTCCTTCCTTCTTCTCCTTCTCCTTCCTCTTCAATTCCTCCTCCTTTTCCTTCTTTTCTATCTTCTCCTCCTCCTTCTGATATTTTTTCCTTCTTCTGCTTCTCTTTTTCCTCCTCCTTTATTTTCTCCTTCTCCTCCTTCTAATCTTTACTTTCTCCTTCTCTTCCTCCTTGTCTGTCTTCTCCTTCCCCTATTCCTTCTCCTCCTCTCTCTTTCTCCTTTTTCTTCCTTTTCTTCCTTTTTCTTGTTTTTCCTCCTATTTTAGCCTTCTCCCCTTCTCATCTTTTCCTCCTTCTTCTCGTGTTTTTCTTCTCCTCCTCTTTTTATTTCTCCTGTCTCCTCCTCCTTGTCTATCTTCTCCTTCTTCTCCTCCTTCTCCCCCTTTCAACTTTTCCTTCTTCTCCTCCTTGTCTATGTTCTTCTTCTTTCCTCCTTCTCATCTTTTCCTTCTTCTCCTCCTCCTTGTCTATCTTCTCCTCCTCCTTCTTCTACTCCTTCTCCGTCTATCTTCTCCTTCTCCCCTTTTCATCTTTTCCTTCTTCTCCTTCTCTTCCTCCTTGTCTATCTTCTCCTTCTTCTCCTCCTCCTCCTTGTCTATCTTCTCCTTCTCCTTGTCTATCTTCTCCTTCTTCTCTTTTTTCTGCTCTTTTCTTCTCCTCCTCCCCCTCCCCCTCCTTCCTTTCCCAACAAAAGCAACTCTCCCCTCCCCACTCTTTTTATCAAGAGAGGACAGCTGCAATGGGGAAACCAGAGAACTTCTGAGGGGGGTCAGTGGGGGAGAAAATGTGCTGACCGTCCTTCCCTTAATAAACCACAGTTCTATTTTGGAGGGAGGGAAAGGTCAAGGTAAGGCAAGAGGCGTCAGGTAACCTGGAAGGGCGAAGGCAATGCCCCCTCCCCCCCCTGGCCCAGCAGTTGCTGGCTGTCAGAGTCTGTGCCAAATGCCTGCCATTCCTCCCTGCAGACTGACGGTCAGGAAGTCAAAAAAGTCAAAATGGCTGGGGCTCTGATTATGGAGTTGTGACTGCGTTTCCTGCAAGGGGGGGGGCTCCACCTTTTCTCCAAAGCACAAGAAGCAACGGATGGAAACTAATCAAAGAGGGAAGCAACACTGGAAGTAAGGAGAAACTTCCTGACAGTGAGAACAATTAACCAGTGGAACTGCTTGCCACCAGAAGCAGTGAGTGCTCCAACATTGAAAGTTTTTAACAAGAGACTGGACGGCTATTTGTCTGAAATGGTATAGGGTTTCCTGCCTGAGCAGGGGGTTGGACTAGATGACCTCCAAGGCCCCTTCCAACTCTTATTATCATTATTTTTATTATTATTGTCAAGTATCCTGCTTCTCATTTCTGGCTGGCTTAAAAAAAAAAAAACCAAGAAAAAAAATTGTGATAATCTCCATCATTTTCCATTTTTTTACTCCGCCCCACAAAATATATTTGGTAATTAAATAAAAATTAAAAAGATGCTTCTTGTTGTACACTGCCTGATTTCATCCGCTTAACACCCCTGTGAGGTAGGCTAGGCTGTAGCACCCAATCAGATACCAGAAAGAATAAGGAGGCAGAGCTGAATCTTCCATGTTTAAGCTCAGGGCTTAAACTACACCCCACTGTCTCTCTCTCTCTGGGTCAATGGGAGGGTTAGAGAGAGCCATAAGGGGTGAAAGACGGGGAAGGAGACCCAGGTTCAAATCCTGATCAGATACGGAATTCGTAATAAAACTCACATCCATCTGCTCAAAGAATATTTAAGGCGGAATACAGGTAGTATTCAACTTACGACCACAATGGAGTCCAAAACCGTCATAAATACGAGTCAGTTGCCAAGTGTCTGAATTTTGTTCACATGACCCTGGGGATGGTGCAACAGTCGTAAGGGTGAAAAACGGGCGTAAGTCACTTTTTTCGGTGCCATTGTAACTTCGAACAGTCACTAAATGGACTGTTGTAAATTGAGGACTGCCTGGATGTCGAAATGGGGGGAAAAAGTGGAATTTAGGACAAATTAGAACCTTGCCATCTGCAATTATTTTAAGGATGACTTAAAGTGTTTGTGTCTCCCATACTTTACTGCCTATAGTAATTTAATCTTTTTTTTTTCCAAATGTGCTGTTGAATTTTGAATAAATTTTTTGGATGGGGAGGGAGTTATGGGTGGGGGAAGGAACAGAGACATGGGAAGCATAATCTGAACACCGGCTGTCCCTCGTTATCTCTGCCAACCACGGGGGAAAAACACAACTTGGAAAGAAATTCTGGGAATAAAGCAGAAAAACGGAAGCCTCTTTTGACAAGAAAGGACCTGTTCTCTGCAAAAGAGGCTTCCGTTTTTCCGCTTCATTCTGCTTTAGTTTCTGCTTGATTCTGCTTTAATTTCCACACTGCTGGACTTGCGGCATTTTGTCCCATCTTTACAAGGCAAGTCTCTTCCCTAAAGAATTTATACTCTTATCTCCCATGTACAGGCGGTCCTTGAGTTTGCACCAGAACATCAGTCAGTAAGCAAGGCAGTTGTTAAGTGAGTCCTGCTCAATTATACAACCTTTTCTGCTGTGATTTTAAAGAGAAACGTAGCAATTGTTCAGTAAGTCACCTGCTCATTAAGAAAATCGAGCTTCTTCTCGTTGACCTTATTTTTAAAAGGAAACTAAAATATTGCACGGTTTTACACGAAAGTAAAAAGTAAATTTAAAATTTAAAAATAAAAAATATTAAAATAAAATAATAAAATAAAATAATATAATGACATGAAATGAAATGAAATAATGAAATAATATAATACAATATAATAATATAATGAAATAAATAAAAGAAATAGAATAAAATAATGAAATAATAAAATAAAAAATAATAAAGTAAAATAATATAATGAAATGAAATGATGAAAAAATAAAATAGAATAGAATAGAATAGAATAATAATGAAATGAAATAATGAAATAAAATAAAAAATAATATAATGAAATGAAATAAAATAATGAAATAAAATAAAATAAAATAATAATGAAATGAAATAAAATAATGAAATAATAAAATAAAATAATGAAATGAAATAATGAAATGAAATGAAATAATAAAATAAAATAGAATAAAATAAAATAATAAATAAAATAAAGTAAAATAAAATAGAATAAAATAAAATAGAATAAAATAAAATAAAATAATGAAATAATAAAATAAAATAATGAAATGAAATAATAAAATAAAATAAAATAAAATAACAAATAAAATAAAATAAAGTAAAATAAAATAGAATAAAATAAAATAGAATAAAATAGAATAAAATAAAATAGAATAAAATAAAATAATGAAACAATAAAATAAAATAATGAAATGAAATAATAAAATAAAATAGAATAAAATAAAATAACAAATAAAATAAAATAAAGTAAAATAAAATAGAATAAAATAAAATAGAATAAAATAGAATAAAATAAAATAGAATAAAATAAAATAATGAAATAATAAAATAAAATAATGAAATGAAATAATAAAATAAAATAGAATAAAATAAAATAACAAATAAAATAAAAAAAAGTAAAATAAAATAGAATAAAATAAAGTAAAATAAAATAGAATAAAATAAAATAAAGTAAAATAAAATAGAATAAAATAAAATAAAGTAAAATAAAATAGAATAAAATAAAATAAAATAAAATAGAATAAAATAAAATAATGAAATGAAATAATAAAATAAAATAACAAATAAAATAAAATAAAGTAAAATAAAATAGAATAAAATAAAATAGAATAGAATAAAATAAAATAAAATAAAAATTAAAAAAAAAAGACTCCATCCAGTCTTGGGAGAGGATAGAAGAGGAGGGCCTGGAATCCCATCCAGGGAAACGCTGGCCTGTCCCCCGAAGGGGAAGCCTAGAAGAATTGCCTTTCTTTTGCATTCGGGAGAAAAGAGGCTGGCTTTTCCATGCCCAAGTAAATCGCTCACAGGGATGTCCACGTGAATCAAAAAAGTCAAGATGGCAACCGCAACCAGGCAGTCAAAGCCTCACCCCCTTTTTTTAGACGCCCAGTAAAAAGAACCTGACAACATGGTTGAGGCGGCCATCTTGACTTTTTTGACCACCCCCGCCCCCTGATCCTTCGACCTCCAGCTGATTTTGCCAGTTTGCTGAATCAGCCGAATCCATGCAAAATTTTTCATTAGAGAAAAGTCTGCACAAAGTAGCAAAACCTGGCTTGCCTTGAGGGTTAAGCTTTGTGGATGGAAAAATGCCATATCCTTTGAGGGAGTTTTGTGTGTGTGTGTGTGTGTGTGTGTGTGTTGTAAATGACAGCAACTGGATGTGCGTTGCTGAGATAGTTCAAGAAAGAAGGGAATAAATTTAAATCTCTTTTCCGGCTTCCTGCGTAGGTGACTCAAGCAGAAATTAAGCAAAGCAGAATGCTATTTAAAAACTAATTGCGTGCTTCCCATCTCAGCAGCGCACATGGTCCATTTTATTTTATTGTATTTATTTTGTTTTACTTTATGTATTATTTTATTATTTTTCAAATGTACCAGCCACCCCTTTTACTGCCTGAGCAGCAATACAAGTAAAAATACAAATATTACAACATTAAATATTAAAATGCATGTCAATCAATACATGTGTCCTTGTTTATATTGGTCATCTTAAGTGACTTTTTCAATTGCAGCTGCGGGCAGAGCAAAATCTGCCTCTGGGGTGGATCTTAAGAGTCTCTTAGGCAAGTGTTATGTTCAAGCACACCACTTCATGCAGGTTTTCCCAATTTTGGCGACTTTAAGACATGGGACTTCCAGCTCCCACAATTTTTGTCATCCAGGGAGAAAGAGAGGGAGAGGGAGAGAGAGAGAGAGAGAGAGGGAGGGAGGGAGGGAGGGAAGGAGGGAGAGAGAGATGCAGGGAGAGGGAGATTAGATAGATAGATAGATAGATAGATAGATAGATAGATAGATAGATAGATGATTGATAGATAGATAGATAGATACAGATAGATAGATTAAATAGATGATGGATAGATAGATAGATAGATAGATAGATAGATGATTGATAGACAGACAGATAGATTGATTGATAGACAGATGATAGATAGATATAGATAGATGATTGATAGACAGACAGAAAGACAGACAGATAGATATTAGACAGACAGACAGATAGATAGATTGATAGATAGTTGATAGATAGATAGATAGACAGATAGATGGATTAGAAAGATAGATAGATGATAGATATTGATACAGACAGCTAGATAGATGATTGATAGACAGACACAGATAAGATTGATAGACAGACAGATGATAGATAGATATAGAAAGATAGATAGATGATTGATAGATTGATAGATAGATAGATTAGATAGATAGATAGATAGATGATAGATAGATAGATAGATAGAGACAGACAGACAGACAGACAGACAGATGATTGATAGACAGACACAGATAAGACTGATAGTCAGACAGACAGATAGATGATTGATAGACAGATGATAGATATAGATAGATGATTGATAGACAGATAGACAGGCAGACAGACAGACAGAAGACAGATAGATAGATAGATAGATAGATAGATACAGACAGCTATAGAGGGATGATAAAGAGAGAAATACAGAGAGATGATAGATCGATAGATCGATCAATAGATAGATCAATCAGTCAAGAGAAAGAGAGAGAGAAAGAGAGAGAGAGACAGACAGACAGACAGACAGACGACCATCAACAATGGCTGCTTTATCATTGCTGGGGAAACCAATCCTGCCCAGAAAACCTGAGCAGAGTTGAAACCTCACCAGATGATGCTCTGCAATTCGGCCACTGCTTTTAGCCAAGCATCTTAAAGCCAGACGGGCTCCCTCGAGATCATCCATCCCAACCCATTGCTGCCTGCTTGCCAGACTCCTAACCTGAAGCACACTGGAGTCAGAGATCCATTTCCCCCCTCCGTCCATCAATCTATCACTTAAAAACAGTTCCTCGCTTCCCTGTCTCCAAGCCCCCCTTCCTTCTCGCCCACAGCTAAACCAGGTTTCCTGGTTTAAAAAAAAGGGCCCCTTACTTTGATGTTGGCTGGATTAAACTCCACTTCTTTCTTCTCCGGCTCAGGTGGAGGAGCCGGCTTTGGGGCTGGCTTGGGTTCCTCCTTTTTGGGCTCGACTTTTTTTGGCTCGGGTTTTTTGGGGGGCATCGTGCCGGAGATGGGAGTGGGGCGCACAGGCAGGCAAAGCTGGTCACGTCGAGGGGCGGAAGGCAGAGCAGCTGAGAGTCCCCCGGGCGAGGGTCTTTATTCGCCTCCCGGCCCCTGAATGCCACAGCGGGTGTCAGTTGGCCTCCGTCCCCTGCCCGAAGCCCCCCTCCCCATTGTGCATCGCACATACCATGTTGTACAATAGCAACCTGGCTATAAAAGGGAAAGACAGACGGCTTGGCTATTTCGGACGAGGGCACCCAAATCGGTCTGGGAAGACAAAGGGGGAGAGGAGGGGGGGAGAGACGGAGGGCGGGGGGCCATTGCAGACCCCCATGCCTTGAGTGAGGAGGCTGGGAGACCCTTCCCTCCAAGGCAAGGGGAGCGGCATTTTTTTCCAGCACCCATGTCACTTTGAACAGCCACTAAACAAAGTCAAGGACTATCTTTATGTCCAGGTATTTTATTTCAGGCATATATAGGTAGTCCTCAACTTACGACCACAACAGACCCCAAAAAATTCTGCTGTCTCTAAGCGGGATAGCTGTTAAGTAAATTTTGCCCCATTTTACAACCTTTCCGCTCACTGTTAATCATTGCTGTTGTTCAATTAGGAACACGGCCGTTAAGTGAATCCAGCTTCCCCACTGACGTGGCCTATCAGAAGGTCACAGAAGAGGATCACCTGACCCGAGGGGGGGGGGGACACTGTGACCGTCATAAATACGAGTCAGTTGCCAAGCTGTCTGAATTTGGATCACCTGAGGATGCTGTGACGGTCATAAGTGTGAAAAGCGGCCATAAGTCCCTTTTTTCAGTGCTGCTGTAACTTCGAACGGTCGCTAAAGGGAACAGTTGTAAGTCGAGGACTACCTGTATAGGAGGGTTAGGAGAATTGGAACTGGTAGGAATTTTGACAAAGAATCAAATAAATAAATACATAAACATTGGGTGCCATCGTAGACGGTCACTAAATGGGACGGTTGCAAGTCGAGGACGGCCTGTAGTAAGGATTCTGCTGGCTTTTTTTGGGAGCGAAAAAGGCACGTAGTCCTCTCTGTGGTCCTCTGGGATCTGCCACCCCCTTCCGGGCGAAGGGACATCAGAGGCCAAGCATTGTTGTGCCTTCTCTGGGGAGCTAACAATTGGATCGTGTTTCCAGGCCGTATAACATTTCAACACGTATAAAAGGGTGGTGTATTTTGGGCCTCGGAGTCCCTGCACAGGTGTGACCTCATAGGACAAATCTGGGGCCTGGGAAGTGAAGCCGGACTTTAAAAAGGCATCTGCAAAGACCCACCTTCTTGCGGCCTTTTTCTGCCCCTGCGGAAAAAATACCTGCGGAGGTCGCCCCAAAGGTCGAGAGTAGAGCCTCCATAGCTAGAGCCTGCGAAGCTTTGAATTCAAGGCCGCCGAGAGATCCCAGAATGGAACAGGAACTTTTAAAAGAGGAAAGAAAAAGGAAAAGAAAAAGGAGAGGAGAGTGGAAGAGAAAAGAAGAGAAGAGAAGAGAAGAGAAGAGAAGAGAAGAGAATGTGGAATGGAATAAGAAGAGAAGAGAAGAGAGTGAGAGAGAGAGAAGAGAGTGAGAGAGAGAGAAGAGAAGAGAAGAGAAAAGAAAAGAAGAGACAGAGAGAGAAGAAAAGAGAAGAGAGTGAGAGAGAGAGAGGAGAAAAGAGGAGAAGAGAAGAGAGTGAGAGAGAGAGAGGAAAAAAAGAGAAGAGAGTGAGAGAGGAAAAGAGAGGAGAAGAGAAGAGAAGAAGAGAAGAGGGAGGGGAGGGGAAGGGAAGGAAGAGGGAAAGTAAGGGAAGGGAAGGGGGAGGGGAGGAGAGAAGGGAAAGGAAAGGAAAGAGAAGAAAAGAAATGAAAAGAAAAGAAAAAAGAAAAGAGAAAAGAAACAAAACAAAACGAAGAATCATATTATACAGTTAGTCCTTTACTTACAACCACACTTGAGTGCCAAATTTCTGTTGCTAAGCAAGACAGTTGCTCCATGAATTTTGCCCCATTTGACGATCTTTCTTGCTACAGTCATTAAGCGAATCACTGCAGTCGTTCAAATACTCACACGGTTGTTAAGCAAATCCAGCTTCCCCATTGACTTTGCTTGTCAGAAAGTCACAAAAGGGGATCATGTGACCCTGGGACACTGCAACGGTCGTAAATAGGAGCCAGTTGTCAAGCGTCCAGATTTTGATCATGTGAGGGTGTTGCAAGAATCATGAGTGTGAAAATGGGTCACAAGTCTCTTTTTTCACTGCCATTGTAGGTTCGAATGGTCACTAAACAAGCCGTTGTAAATCAAGGACTCCCTGCATAGGGAGGAAGAGGAGGAGAATTGGAACTCATGGGCATTTTGATAAATAATCGAATAAATAAATACATAAAGTTTGATGCCATTGCTGACAGATTGCGCTACTGGAATGAAGTTAAGTCCAACACGAACTTACGATCGTCGCAGCATCCTCCGTGATCATGTGATCAAAACTCAGACGCTCGGCAGACGCTCGGCAACTGGCATGTACTTATGACAGTTGCAGCGCCCCGGGGGGTCACATGATCCCCTTTTGCGACCTTCTGACAAGCAAAGTCAATGAGGGAAGCCAGATTCACTTAACAACCGTGTTACTGACTCAACCACTGCAATGATTCATTTAACAACCGGGGCAAGAAAAGTCGTAAAAGGAGGAAAAAACCTCACTTAACAAATGTTTCACTAACAGAAATTGCTTGGCTGCTGACTCTGATTTATGACGGTTGCAGCCTCCTGTGATCCCCTTTTGTGATCTTCAGATAAGCAAAGTCAATGGGGAAACCATATTCATTTAACAACCGTGTGATTCGCTTAACAGCCGTGGCAAAAAAGGTCATAAAATTGGGCATGATTCACTTAACAACCGCCTTGCTTAGCAACGGAAATTCTATCCCGATTCTGGTCGTTAAGTTGAGGACTACCTGTACGAGCAGGACCTGGAGAGTGGGATCCTTTTGTGTCCGCATGGGTCAAAAAATTCAAGATGGAGTCAATACTCAGGCCAGTGAAGCCCCACATGTAAACAACAGAAACGGAATGCAGCTTGGCTCATATGACTGTGGCCGCCATTTTGACTTTTTTGACCTTTCACCCTTCCTCCACAGCCCTGACTCTCTCAATCTTTTTCTTCTCTCTTTCTGGCTGCCCTTTTTAAAGTTGGTCAGATGAAATCCTGGATGAAAAAGAAATCAATTTTTTTATAAGAATAAGCTGCAATAGATGAAAAGGAACGAAAAACCAAAATGCTGGCATTCAAAGTTCATGATTGTTGACCATTGGAAAGAACGGGGAACAAAGAGCAGCCCAGCCATGATTATCCAAATTTAAACTTCATTTTTACAGGGTGTTTTTGTTCCCTCTTCCCATTCGCATTGAACCCAATCCCCTTTTTTGTGAAAAATTCCTCAGGAATTAAGGCCAGTTGTTGTCTCTTTTTTCTCTCTCTCTCTGCGGGTGCTTCAGATGTCTCTCCATACATGAGCCCCCCCAACCCACCCCATCATTCCCAGCTCCCAAATTAGGCCACAGAATCTAGAATTTGGAGGTCCCCTTGAGGTCATCTAGCCTAACCCTGCATGAGAGCCTACACACCAAAGCTGCTAGATCAGTGGTTCTCAACCTTTTTAATGCCGCGACCCCCCAAAACGGTCGTAAGTCGAGGACTACTCAACCGGTCGTAAGTCAAGGACAACTCAACTGGTGCAGCCCCGTTTGCAGAATGGGACTTTTGGCGGGCTCAGCAGGGCAGAGACAGCCTGGACAATTCCTATTGGCTTTGGAAAGCCAATAGAATTAGACTCTGTTCAAGAGAGTCTCTTCTATTGGCTTTCAAAAGCCAATAGAATAAAAAGGGAGGAGCACAGCTAAGCAAAAGGGGGAAAAAAATGGCGGACTGCGTTGTTTGGCGACCCCCGTGAAATGGTCGTTCGACCCCCAATGGGGTCGCGACCCACAGGTGGAGAACCACTGTGCTAGATCAATGACGCTGCAGCCTCTGTTCAAATGGAATGGGAGCTCCGAACCATCAAAGCAATTAATTTTTAATTAATTTGTAAACCTGGTTTTTTTGTTTTTTTTACACCCTGCATTCTGGCATAAGGTAGGATAGCCAGCAATGCATCTTGAGTGACAGCTGTGATTTCAAGATTTCCTTCGTCCTGCCCACCCTTTTTCTATAACCTAAAATAATTTTTTATACCTAAAGAGGGGAGAGCCCTTGACTTACAGCAGTTTGTTCATGCTTCAACAGGGGCAGACTTCAACCCCCTTGTATTCGCTTTTTGCTTTTTTTCCCATCAAGGGCCCATCAGAGCACTAATTTATGTTTATAAATAGATTCATTTGGCTGCCATTAGGATCCATCCCAACCTCAGTCGGATCTTGAAGCAATTAGGCTGCCTGGTTCCTTCCTTCCTTCCTTCCTTCCTTCCTTCCTTCCTTCCTTCCTTCCTTCCTTCCTTCCTTCCTTCCTTCCTTCCTTCTTTCCTTCCTTCCCTTCCTTCCTTCCTTCCTTCCTTCCTCGTCTCTCCTCACCTTTCTCTTTCTTACTTCTCTCTTCTTCCCATTCTGTCTCTTTCTTCTTCCTTCCTTCGTTCTCTCTCTTCTCTTTATTTTCTTTTTCCTTCCTTCCTTCCTTTCTCTCTCTCTCTCTCTCTCTCTTTCTTTCTTTCTTCTGTTGTTTTCCTTCCCCTTTCTCTTTCTCTCTCTTTCCTTATTCCCTTTCCTTCCCCTCCCTCCCTCCCCCCCATCTTCCTTCCTTCCCTCATTCTCTTGGTATAGGGTTTCCTGCCTAAGCAGGGGGTTGGACTAGAAGATCTCCAAGGTCCCTTTCAACTCTATTCTATTCTGTTCTGTTCATAGTTCTAGTCCATTCTATTCTATTCCATTCTCTCTTCTCCTTCCCTCTCCTTTCTCTCTTCCCTCTCTTCCCATTCTCTCTCTCTTTCTCCCTCCCTCTTTCTTATTTCTCTCCCTCTTCTCTCTTCTTTCGTTCCCTCCCCCCCCCTCTGTTTCTTTCTTCCCCCCTCCCATTCCCTCCCCCTCTCCCCTCCTCTCTCTCTTCCCCTGATGTGGCACTATCTCCCTGCGAGCCAGACGCTTTGGAAAGGAAACGCAACGCTGTGTGAATTCTTCTCCTGCAGAGTTGGAAGTTGCAATCCAAAACAGCCTGTTAACAAGAAAAACATTACAAAACAGCCCGGGAGATGTTGAGTAAGGGGTGTGACTTTGTTTGTTTCTCTTGTCTGTTATTATGGAACTCTTACTAACTGTGTGCAAGCTTGGAGCATGATGCCTCCGATGGACGCTGTTATTTGGTGGTTTGTTTTACTTGGAGATAGCTTTGTGCAACGTCACACAGACAACCAGCCGTGGGCCATTCGACATTGCCCAGAGTTAACTCAGAGTAAAGGTACAAGAACTATAAATATGATCTCAACAGATGGCAAAATTGGAAGATCAGATACTAGAGGTCTCCTTCTGAGGATCCAGCGAGTAACCTTGGTGTAAAGCCAAAGTATAGATGCTCCTCAGACAATTGAATTTCCCCCCATCTGACAACCTTTCTGTCCACTGTGAATCCCTCTAGTTGTTAAGTTAGTGATACGGTCATTAAATGGATTTTGTCTTCTCCACCGACTTTACTCAACTTACAACAATTTATTTAGTGACTCTTTGAAGTGACAACAGCATTCGAAAAAGTGACTTACAACCATTTTTCACACTTAGGACCGTTAGAGAATCCCTGATCAACATTCGGACACTTGGCAACTGACTCATATTTATGACGGTCGCAGTGTCCCAAATGATTCCCTTTTGCGACCTCATAAGTCGAGGACTACCTGAACTTTGAAGAAAACCCATTCAGCTGATATATATTCCTTCAAACATTTTAAAACTGAAATTATGGAGTATAGTAATATATTTGAAAACCAAATTATAATTTTTTTTTTCCTTCTATTCTCCTGAAATTTACCCTCAAACAGACCTAAATGTTGAAACTCCGACGGGTAATTAGAAGGCAAAGACAGCATGTGACTGAAACAAAAACACAACACACAACTGCACAACCAACCTCAAACAACCTTGTGGGTGGCAGTACGGCCTCCATCAGAACGGAAAGATAAAAATTACAGGTAGTCCTCGCCATACGACTGTTCATTCAGTGACTGTTCCGAGTTACAACGGCGGTGAAAAAAGGGACTTGTGACAGTTTTCCACACTTAATGACCGTTGCAGCCATCCCCCAAGGTCACGGGGTCAGAATTCAGATGCTTGGCAATTGATTCGTATTTACGACGGTCAAGGGATCCCCTTTTGCAACTTTCTGACAACTAAAATCAATGGGGGAGCTGGATTCATTTAAGAACCGCGTGACAATAAGCAAAACCCCCTTAACAACCATCTTAGCGACAGAAATGTTGGGTCCAGTTCTGGTCAAAAGTCAAGTAAATAAAAATATTTACTCAAAGTTAGCGTTGTACTGCTGCAGTCCGAGACGGCGCAAAGACTATTCACGATTTCTCATTTCAACATAAATTGAAATATTATTATTTTTTAAGCTTGCCCTGCTGTGATTTTTCTGGCACACACAGTTTTCAAAAGCAAGGTTTTTGTTTTTTTTCTGATGTCAGAATTTTATTTTTCTTTTCTTTTTTTTTTTTAGAAAAAAAGACCCTTTTTAAAATTTTTTGTCTTCAATGGCTAAGACCCGCGAGGCTCTACATTTGGAAAGAAAAAGACTGCAGACCCTTTGGATGTTTGAACATTTCTTCCATCTGGAAATTGCAAAGGAGACGCTCGGTTCTGCTTTGAGCAAAATTAGCAGCAGGGTGGTTTATATTCCTAATAAAGAGGAACATATTTCTAAAGAAATCAACATGATTGGGACGATCAAAACAAAATATTCTTGCCTTAGCTACTTTAACATTTAATTAGGCTTGCTTATGATTTAATTAGGGCCTTATTTTTCCTACTGATTGCAGCAGTAAAAAAAATGTATTTTTTTAAACAAAATGCCAATCAGAGCTGGACAGTTTTGTTTCGTTTTCTCTCTCTTTTTTTTTTGAAATAAAGAAGAATTTGAAAAACTTATTATTTATTAATTTTATTGATTAACATTTATTATAAATAAACTTATGTATTTTAAATCACTAAGTTTGTTTATTTATTATTTATTATGCAGAGTCTTGCTACTGCACCAGTTCTCACTGTGGTAGAGGGACTCCTCAATTTATGATCACTCGCTTAGTAACCGAAGTGACAACGGCATTGGAAAAAGTGACTCACACTTACGACCATCGCAGCATCCCCATGAGCAAAATTCGGATGCTTGGCAACTGACTCGTATTTATGACGGTCGCTGTGCCCCGGGGTCACATGATCCCCTTTGGTGACCTTCTGACAAGCAAAGTCAATGGGGAAGCCAGATTCACTTAACAACCATGTGACTCACTTAGCAACTGCAGTGATTCACTTAACAACCATGGCCAGAAAGGTCATAAAATCGTGCAAAGCTCACTTAATAAATATCTCGCTTAGAAAGAGAAATTTGGAGCTCAGTTGTGGTCGTAAGAGGATGATCTGCATTGTATAAATATTATAGAATGTTATAATCCAGTGGTTCTCAACCTTTTTAATGCCGCAACCCCTAACCGGTCGTAAGTCGAGGACTACTCAACCGGTCGTAAGTCGAGGACTACTCAACTGGTGCAGCACCGTTTGCAGAATGGGACTTTTGGCGGGCTCAGCAGGGCAGAGACAGCCTGGACAATTCCTATTGGCTTTTGAAAGCCAATAGAATTAGACTCTATTCAAGAGAGTCTATTCTATTGGCTTTCAAAAGCCAATAGAATAAAAGGGAGTAGCACAGCTAAGGAAAAGGGGGAAAAAATGGCGGACTGCGTTGTTTGGCGACCCCCGTGAAATGGTCGTTCAACCCCAAATGGGGTCCCAACCCACAGGTGGAGAACCAATGGTATAATCGTAAACGGATAATCAATAATCAATAGTTATGATTGTAACTTTATATAATAATCATACTGGCTGGGGAATTGTGGGAGTCGAAGTCCATTCACGCTGCCTCGGGAATTCTGGGAGTCGAAGTCCCCCCCTCTTAAAGTTGCCTACTGGCAAAACGCTGTCTTTCAGGAGCTTAAATCCAACTTTGCAACTTGACTGCTTTTCCCCAGGATAAATATTTGCATTTTTCTAGACCGTGACGTCCTACTTTAAAAAAATAAAACCTGCAACCTAATTAAGAACAGCCTCTGCCTTCATTAAGAATTTTATCTCTGCTCTCCATAGCTCTTTATGCTTCCAAAAGTTTCTGGGTGTGAATGGCAGGTCTGATTCTAGAATAATCTGGAAGCTAAATAAACAGTTGTGTCTTTGCCCAGCAATGCCACCGAACTAATTAAACCTTGGCAGGGTGAACACTATGCACTCTTCATTAGCCGCTGGTTTAATATTTTTATAAAACAACCCCAGACGATTGAAAGCGTCTATTTATGAGCAGCGTTTGCAATGAGGTCAAAATTCTCCACTGCCACTAAATGTGGCTTTACGCTACGCTTCTCAACGCCTGGCCAGGAAAGGCGATGGGCGGGGTGGCGTATTCTGAAATAAATTCCTCTTTCTGAAGATGCCCGTCGGAGGGTCCCTCCCGATGTCCGTTTTGGCATGGAAAGGTGGTTTTCCACCGATAATTGCCGTCCTTTGCTCAGCGCTGTTTTACTTGACTGTTAGGCAATGGGATAAACCAGTTCAAACTTGGATAGCTTTTCAAGCTATTCTATTTTATTTTTTCAGTTTATGCAGCTAGAGGACATTTTTCCTTAAGCTCTCCACCCCCTTGAGAGTTTTATTGGAGACAGTAGGAATTGAACAGAATACTTATTAGACTTCACTTGTATTACATTATTTCCTTTCTTCCCTGCCTCCCTCTCTTCATCTTCCTTCCTTTCTTCCTTCCCATTTCCTTCCTCTCTCTCTCCATCTTTCCTCCTTTTACTTCCTTCTTCCCACTTTCCTGCCTCCCCTTCCTTCCTTCCTACATTCATACACTCATTCATTGTTCTTTCTTCCCTCCCTTCCTCTTACTATCCTTCCTTCTTTCTTCCCTACATTCATACACTCATTCATTGTTCTTTCTTCCCTCCCTTCCTCTTACTATCCTTCCTTCTTTCTTCCCTACATTCATACACTCATTCATTGTTCTTTCTTCCCTCCCTTCCTCTTACTATCCTTCCTTCCTTCCTTCCTTCCTTCCTTCCTTCCTTCCTTCCTTCCTTCCTTCCTTCCTTCATACATTCATACACTCTTTCATTGTTCTTTCTTCCCTCCCTTCCTCTTACTATCCTTCCTTCCTTCCTTCCTTCCTTCCTTCCTTCCTTCCTTCCTTCCTTCCTTCCTTCCTTCATACATTCATACACTCTTTCATTGTTCTTTCTTCCCTCCCTTCCTCTTACTATCCTTCCTTCCTTCCTTCCTTCCTTTCTCCCTCCCTCCTTCCCTCCCCCTTCCCTTCCCTTCCCTTCCTTTTGCTTCCAGCATGCAGCTAAGTGGCCATTGCTGAATGAAAGAGGGAGTAAGGCATTGCTAGACTGCCTGGGAAACTGTCACGGAATGTTGTAAAATGAAGATCTACAGCAGCAGCCAGTAGCCCTGAATCAGCCACATCTTCTCCAAATTCATTACTTCAGGGGTCCTGGGCCCTGGATTTTGAGAGTATTCTCTAAGTTGGTCCATTTGAGGTATGTAGGTTCAAATCATTTTGTTCTATGAGGCACCGTTTGTCCCAGTTAAAGCTCACGAGAACAAAAGTGTTAGTAGTGTCTAGATATAAACATTTATACTAAAAACTACATAACATAATAACAGAGTTGGAAGGGACCTTGAAGGTCCTCTAGTCCAACCCCCTGCTCAAGCAGGAGACCCTTACAGAATCATAGAGTAACGGAAAGGACCTTGGAGGTCATCTAGTCCAACCCCCTGCTCAAGCAGGAGACCCTATACCATTTCAGACAAGTGGCTGTCCAGTCTCTTTTTAAAAACCTCCAGGGATGGAGCAGACACAACTTCTGGAGTCATATACAAATTTTATGATTATTCTAGATATACAAATTATAATGCACAGGTAGTCCTCTACGAATGATCATAATTGAGGCCAAAATTTGTGTTGCTAAGTGAGAAATTTGTTGAGTTTTGCCCCATTTTTATGACCGTCTTTGCCACAGTTGTTAAGTGAATCACTGCAGTTGTTAAGTTAGTAACCCGGTCGTTAAGTGAATCAGGCTCTCCCCCATTGACTTTGCTTGTCAGAAGGTCTCAAAAGGGGATCACGTGACCCAGCGGACACTGCGACTGTCATAAATGTGAGTTAGTTGCCAAATGCCTCAGGTTTGATCATGTGACCATAAGTCCCTTGCCAAACGTCTGAATTTTGATCATGGGGGGGGGGGGGAATGCTGCGACGGTCATAAGTGCGAAAAACGGTAATCAGTCTCTTTTTTAGTGCAGTTGGTTGTTAAATGAACTGTTGTGTGTCGAGAACTACCTGCGTACAGATAAACAATGTAAATATATATATATATGTAGGTCTTTGGTTGTTCGGGTTTTCTCCCACGTCAAATTGGAAGTGTCTTGGCGACATTTCGACGAAGTCCCATTCATCATCTTCAGGCTGGTGTTTTCAGCTTCGTGCTGCTCAAAGCACGAAGCTGAAAACACGAGCCTGAAGATGACGAATGGGACTTCGTTGAAACGTCGCCAAGACACTTCCAATTTTACGCGGGAGAAAACCCGAACAACCAAAGACCTACATACAAACACCCGCGAAAACCTCAGAATATATATATATCTAAAATTTGGATTGCTAGCAAAGAATTAAGGGAGAACTGGAATAGCTATTTCGAACTCTTTAGCTCTTTTCAACCAGACATACCCTTCTGAGATTCAAACCTGGGCTGTCTGCATGTTAGGCAGCTATATATATGTATATATATGTTCCCTTGCTTTCCTGTCTCTCGGCCGCGATTCCATTCCGATGAAAAGTTGTTTTTTTCACTTATTTTAAATATACAAACTCAGTGGACTCCCTCTGAATGATACGTGGCATTGAGGCTATTTTAAATCTCCAATTCCTTAACCTGCAGTTTGCAGTCTGAAAGGCACCAGCTTATAAATCATTGAATGTAAATAACGACACCGTGACCTCAGCTTGGAAAAAAGAGAAGGTTGCCAGCTTTAAAAATTGACGTTACTTCCCAGTGACCAATTTTGAGATTCTGGACCTTGAAGCTTTCAAGCAACTCAAGGAGTTGCTTGAAACTAATCAAGGAGAGAAGCAACCAGGAACTAAGGAGAAACTTCCTGACAGTAAGAACAATTAATCAGTGGAACAACCTGCCTCCAGAAGTGGTGGATGCTCCAACACTGGAAGTTTTTAAGAAGAGACTGGACAGCCATTTGTCCGAAATGGTATAGGGTTTCCTGCCTGAGCAGGGGGTTGGACTAGATCAGTGGTTCTCAACCTGTGGGTCGGGACCCCATTTGGGGTCGAACGACCATTTCACGGGGGTCGCCAAACAAGGCTGTCCGTCATTTTTTCCCCCTTTTCTTTGGCCACGCCCCTGGTACCTGGTGATGTATAAGTGGTTGGGGGTCACCACAACATGGGGAACTGTATTATGGGGTCGCGGCATTAGAAAGGTTGAGAACCACTGGACTAGATGATCTCCAAGGTCCCTTCCAACTTTACTACTATTATTATTATAACTCAAAAAAAAAAAAACCTTCAAATCCAGTCCTGGCACTGAGATTCTTTTGAACATCTGGCTGGAAATTTGATTTTTAAACCAAATAGAAAGCTGCTTGTCTTTCTTTCCAGGATAAATAAAATATTTTTTTTAAAAAAACAAAACCTGTTGAATAATAGGAATTATCCCTGGTGAGGTTCAAGATGGAAAGCTTGAGCAGGAGGTCAGATTAGATGACCTCCAAGTCCCTTCCTACTCTGTTATTCTGTTAAATCAAAGCCTCTTTGGACAAACAGAGCTTGCTACAAATAAAACTGTAAAGGAATTCAACTCATATAGGTCATCCATTTTGGTCTCTTTGTAGTGATGTCCTCATTCATTCCCTGTTTTTATTTTGTTCCAAGCAAGCCAACAGAGATTTTGATGGAGGTTTAGCCTGCTTCTCACACTGATCCTACCCACAAACCACAATTGATGATCGCAAGCTGGCTAGGTGAACAGGCTGGGGAGAAATGTCCAAAATTAGCCAGCATGATTCTTTCATGTTCTCTTAACTAAAGAGAAGAGAAAAAGATGAAATGAACCAGCTGCTCTCTTAGAATCAAAGACTTTTGATGGTGAAAGGGACCTAAGAGAGTAGCTAATGCAATCATTCTCAAAGTTGGCACCTTCAAGAGGACTTTGATTCCCAGAATTCCCCAGTCAGTTGGGTTTAAGATGAGTGGACTTCAACTTCCAGAATTCCCTGACCAGCATGCTCCGACTTCAATTACCAGAACTGGTCACGCTGGCTAGGTAATTGTGGGAGCTGACATCCTCCCCTCTTAAAGCATGGTGGCTGGGGGATTCTGGGAGTTGAAGTCTTCCCCTCTTAAAGCATCCCAGCTGGGGGATTCTGGGAGTTGGAGTCCTCCCCTCTTAAAGCATGGTGGCTGGGGGATTCTGGGAGTTGAAATCCTCCCCTCTTAAAGCATGGCTGGCTGGGGGATTCTGGGAAATGAAGTCCTCCCCTCTTAAAGCATGCCAGCTATGGAATTCTGGGAGTTGAAGTCCACCCATCTTAAAGGAGACAGGTTTGAGGAATTTGTCCAAACCGCTACTCAGTGTAGGATCTGCTACAACATCTCTGTGAATTAACCACCCATCTTCTATTGGAAGACCTCTAGCGAAGGAGAAGACGCCACCAAGTAAGGATGTTCCTCATGATCTGCAGCATGGGTCTCCTTCCTTGGGGTTTTAATCCATTCCATCCTCCCCTCACTCACTCTTCTGTATGACAACAGGATAGCAGTAACAAGCCGGTGACCTACTGCCATAATAATCGTACCTGTGAGAAGATGCATTAGTAGGCTGCAAATTAGGGTTGAGCAAACAGTGTGCTGCAGCAACAAACAGAGCTAATACACTCCTGGGCTGCATTATGAGAACTATATTGCCAACATTGTGATAAATAACAATTCAGCTCTCTGTTGCATTGTTAATAATAATAATAATAATAATAATAATAATAATAATAATAATGGACCTTGGAGGTCATCTAGTCCAACCCCTTGCTCAAGCAGGTAACCCTATACCATTTCGGACAAATGGCTGTCCAGTCTCTTCTTAAAAACTTCCAGTGTTGGAGCATTCACCATTTCTGGTGGCAAGGAGTTCCACTGGTTAATTGTTCTAACTGTCAGGAAGTTTCTCCTTAGTTCCAGGTTGCTTCTCTCCTTGATGAGTTTCCATCCGTTGCTTCTTGTCCTGCCTTCAGGCGCTTGGGAGAATAGCTTGACCCCCTCTTCTTTGGGGCAGCCCCTGAGATACTGCAAGGCTGCTATCCTGTCCCCCCTCGTCCTTCTCTTTGTTAAACTAGACATACCCAATTCCAGCAGCCGTTCCTTATATGCTTTTAATGTGGAATAATGAACAATCACTAGAATAGTGATGTGTCTGCATAATTACTGGAATAGTGCTGTGTTAGTAGTATGTGACTAACCTAATGTGCATTGCACTTGGATACAATGTATGTAGCAAACTCTCCATTGTATTCCTGTGAGAAACGAACCTAATGTATTACAATGTGTATTCCAATGTGTATTCCTTTGTTCCCGAGAAAGAGAAAGGATAAAACTGAAGTCTGAACCCACCCTCGGGGGTCAGAATTGCTTGTTGCGATTGCTTCTGAACCTGCGCAATAAATCTCTCTGCTAAAACCCTCTGGAATTCGCAAGAGTCCTTTCGTTTTCCACAAGACTTTAGCCCAGTGGTTCTCAACCTTTTTAATGCCGCGACCCCCAACTGGTCGTAAGTCAAGGACTACTCAACCGGTCGTAAGTCGAGGACTACTCAACTGGTGCAGCACCGTTTGCAGAATGGGACTTTTGGCGGGCTCAGCAGGGCAGAGACAGCCTGGACAATTCCTATTGGCTTTTGAAAGCCAATAGAATTAGACTCTATTCAAGAGAGTCTATTCTATTGGCTTTCAAAAGCCAATAGAATAAAAGGGAGTAGCACAGCTAAGGAAAAGGGGGGAAAAATGGCGGACTGCGTTGTTTGGCGACCCCCGTGAAATGGTCGTTCGACCCCAAATGGGGTCCCGACCCACAGGTGGAGAACCACTGCTTTAGCCTCTAGTCCCCTAGATCAGGGATTGCCTGTACTTCAATTCAGAGCGGCAAGTTGTCCATCACAACAGACATCTGTTGTGTAGGTCCCACAAAATTCGCCTTTTCTGTCTCTCAACGGGTGTTCCTTTTTCTTAGAAATTTCCCCCCAACTGCTTCGAGGAAGTAACTGGGTTAACTGAAATTTTTGCAGCAATGGGGTACGGTCCACGAATGCTGGGCTGTCCTGATTTGACACAGCTGCCTGGCCCTGCTCAGCTCCAAACCGCCGTAAACAAAACCTGGGATGTAAGCATTCCATAGTGAGCCATTTATTAATACGATTTATATATATATATATAAAAAGATTGCCTGCCGTTTTCGGCTGGGCAGCAGCTGTTCGAGAAAGGGTGGGAGGTCGGCTTGGTCTCTTCTAAGAAGCCAGCAAGGAGAGAATGTTGGATCCCAGGGCTGGAAGAGGACCTCAGAGGTCCTCTAGTCCAGCCCGCTGCTTAAGGCAGGAAAACTTATTCCATTCTGATCAAATGATTATCTGGTCTATTCTGGAAAACACCAGCAATGGAGCATCACCAGGAAGAGTGTTGTCCAACTGATTAATTGGTGACACTGTGGGGAAATTTCTCCTTAGTTCTAGTTCTGTTTCTTGGCTTTGTCCTTCATTAGTTTCCATCCATTGTGCCTTCTCCTTCCTTCCTTCCTTCCTTCCTTCCTTCCTTCCTTCCTTCCTTCCTTCCTTCCTTCTTTTTCTCTCTTTTCCTCACTTTCTTTCCTTTCTTTCTTTGATATTTTTCTGTCTCTGCTCCTGCCTCCCTCCCTTTCTTCCTTCCGTCCTCCCTCCCTCCCTCTCTTTCTTTCTTTCTTTCTTTCTTATTTTCTTTCTTTCTTCCTCCCTCCCTCCCCTCTCTTATTTTCTCCCTTCCTCTTTCTCTCTTTTCCTCTCTTTTTTTCTTTCTTTCTTTGATATTTTTCTGTCTCTGCTCCTCCCTCCCTCCCTCCCTCCCTTTCTTTCTTCATCTCCCTTCCCTTTCTTTTTTTCTCTCTTTTCCTCACTTTCTTTTCTTTCCTTACTTTGTTTGATATTTTTCTATCTCTGCTTCTTCCTTCCTTCCTTCCTTCCTTCCTTCCTTTCTTCCTTCCTTCCTTCTTTCGTCTCTCTCTTTTCTCTCCCACTCTTTTCTTTCCTCCTTCCCTCCCTTCTTCTTCTTTTCTCTCTTCCTCACCTTCTTCCCTTTCCTTTTTTCTTTCTTCTTCCTTCCTCTCTCCCTCCCTCCCTTTCTCTCTACTTTCCTTCCCCCCTCCCTCCCTCCCTTCCTCCCTCACTCCATCATCCATCCATCCATCCATCCATCAATTGTCCTCCCCATTCATTCCACAGTTCATTTTACAAAGGAGCCATCAAAACTCGATTTGCCAATTCAGCTCCTGGGTTTTTTTTGTGTTTTTTTTTTTACATGCTCTGGCTCGCTTCACAAGGAAAAAATCCACAAATTTGTTTTTATGTTCTGCTTTGGGCTAGCATCCAGGTTGACATTTTCTTAGGGATCCTGGTTAGATTTAGTCCCACTTCACCTTCAATCAGAGCTTGAATAGCTGAGATGCTTGAATTATTTACATGACTTTGCTTGGGTACCAAGAGGAGGAGGAGGAGGAGGAGGAGGGGGAGGAGGAGGAGGAGGAGGAGGAGGAGGAAGATTGTGGGGTCCTGGGTGTTCTCTGAGCTGGGTGGTTTCTTGCAGATGTTTCATGACCCAGCTAGGGAACATCATCAGTGCTACAAGGGACGGAGGGAGGGAGGGAGGGAGGGAGGAGGAGGAGGAGGAGTAGGAGGAGGAGGAGAAAAAGACTATGAGGTCCTTGGTGCTCTCTGAGCTGGTTGGTTTTCTTGTAGACATTTCATGACCCAGCTAGGAACATCATCAGTGCTAGAAGGGAGGGGGGGTTGGGAGGAGGCAAAGATTTGATGCTTCTTCTTCTTCTTCTTCTTCTTCTTCTTCTTCTTCTTCTTCTTCTTCTTCTTGATCTTCAACATAAGAATTCCCTTTTTCAATCCCATTATTTTTGCAAATTCCTGAGTCTCTAATTTTGTTTTCTTTCCCTTCTTGTCCACATAAATTCCAGCCCAGAGGAACAGCAAAACAGTCAGAGGAGGGCAAAAACTTCAAAATGGCAGGCGTGATGGTTGAAGAGGCAACCTTCCTTTCCTTGCATACAAGGGTGGTCAAAGTCAAGACGGTCCCTGTGCAATCAGAATTCTGCTCCTTTTCTATGTGGGTTGCACAAAAATTGTACCGCTTGGGTCTTGGTTTTTTTGTTTGGACAGGCTAATATATCTCTGTTAACATGTGTCGCACACATGACATATGAAAAACATGTGGGGTGTTTATTTATGCCTTTCTTCTATGTATTTATTTTTATAAACAACACAAGGCGGCTAACATACCTAATAATGCTTCCTCTTCCTATTTTCCCAACAACAACAACCCTGTGAGGTTGGCTGGGCTGAGACAGAAGGAGTGGCCCAAAGACACCTGGTCGCCTTACATGCCTAAGGCGGGACTAGAATCCACCATCTCCTGCTGATTGGCTGAAAGTCACCCAGCCAGTGTTCGTGCCTAAGACTACAACTCACCGTCTCCTGGTGATTTCTCCAAATTCTGTGTTGTATAAAACAAAGGAAAGCTAGAGGAAGATCATAAGCACAGCCATGGTTTCACTTGGCATCTGTTTCATTTAATAACTGAGTTGCTAAACAATTGGTCATTAAACGCGGGCTATCTGTATTTTCCCTCTTCTTCTTCTTCTTCTTCTTCTTCTTCTTCCTTCTTCTTCTTCTTCTTCTTCTTCTTCTTCTTCTTCTTCTTCTTCTTCTTCTTCTTCTTCTTCTTCTTCTTCTCCTCCTCCTCCTCCTCCTCCTCCTCCTCCTCCTCCTCCTCCTCCTCCTCCTTAATTGAGAAAACCTCAATTAAACCAGAGAATGTCTCAACTTCCTCTTTTGGGTGGCAATTGGGAGCAATTTAATTCATGGGTCATTTGTGCTTCTGATTTCACAACTTTCCAGTTTGTTATTCAGTTCAAAACATCTCCAAGGCAGTTTGCAATTAGGCGTTTAAAAAATTAATTAAAAAGAGATGGTGAAATATGCGCTTTAAAAGAATAGTAAAACAGCAGCAGCAAACTGCCACGAAAACAAAACTTTTATTTCCCAATGAAACATAATCAGCGCTAATGATTACTGTTCCTTGAAAACCCAAGAGGGATTTGGCTGCCAAATCAGTGAAACTTGAATATTTTCCAGTGTGTCTGTCAACAGTTTAGCCTACAGCCCTACAAAGCCAGATCGAAAATAAACTCTATGGTCGGTTCATGCTTCTAGTCCTCACTAGACAATGCAGCAGATACTATCAGCTTCAAACAACTGACTTGGCCCGGACCATAGAAGCCTGACAAGGAGCAGTGTGTGTGTGTGTGTGTGTGTGTGTGTGTGTGTGTACAAGTGTGAGTCCAAAAAAGTCACAAGATAGTCTGGTCCAGTGGTTAACCCTAAATGAGGAGGAAGGAGTATTAAATTTGCTCACTGCAATGAGTTACAGGGAGTCCTCTACTTACGACCACAATTGAGCTTAAAATTTCTGTGACTTGGTTAAGTGAGTTTGGCCCAATTTTACGACTTTTCTTGCCTCAATTCTTAAGTGAATCATTGCTGTTAAGTTAGTAAGGCAGTCACTAAGCGAATCTGGGTTTCCCTGTTGACTTTGTTTGTCAGAAGGTCGAAAAAGGGAATCACATGACCCAGGGACACTGCGACCGTCATAAATGTGAGTTAGTTGCCAAGTGCCTGAATTTTGATCACGCGGCCAGGGGAATAATGGAACGGTCATTAAGTGCGAAAAACAATCATAAGCCATTTTTTCCCAGTGCCATTGTAACTTCGAACAGTCACTAAACAAACTATTGTAAGATGAGGACTACCTGTACTTACATAGTAATAAAGGCGGGATGAAAATCAAATAAATTCAATGAAATATGGATCTTTTTGTTCCTTTGGTTGGGCTGAGTTTTTCATGAGAACCAAAAAAATAATCTGAACATTTTTTTTTCATTCAAAGTTTTGTTTCTCACTTTGACAGCTTTAAGCTTTAAGTTTGTGGCTGGGGGATTCTGGGAGTGGAAGTCCTCTCCTCTTTAAGCATGGCTGCCTGGGGGATTCTGGGAGTTGAAGTCCAACCAACATAAAGCTGCCAAGGTTGAAAAACACTGATCAAAGGGATGAAACAAACTGGAACTCAGCTAATGCAAAGAAATTTTGCTCCTCTTACTCTGGAGGCATGGAAATTCAATTTATAGCCTATCTTCCCAGCATATGGCTATTTTTAACTTCTGGCCATAAGCCTGAAACTTTATTTGACAACGTCGCACTGCCACCTTGTGTGGCAGGATCTTTTTTTAAATTATTTCTTTTTAGCAGAGGCAATCTCCTCTTCATTGTTCAACCCCTTTTCAGACATTCAGAATCCTAGTTTGTGGACCAAATGCCTGTAAGTAGTCCTTGACTTAGGACTATTTGTTTAGAGACCGTTTGAAGTGACAATGACACTGAAAATAGGGACTTTTGATCGTTTTCTCACACTTACGAGGTTTGTAGCATTCCCACGGTCATGTGATCAAAATCCAGATGCTTGACAACTGACTCAGATTTATGATGGTCGCAGTGTTCCAGCCTCACTTGATTCCCTTTTGAGTCCTTCTTACAAGCAAAGTCAATGGGGAAGCCGGATTCACTTAACAACCGTGTTATTTACTTCACAATTGCAGTGATTCGTTTAACAACCTTGGTAAGAAAGGTCATCAAGCGGGGCAAAAGTTAGTTAACAACTGTCTGGCTTAGCAATGGAAAAATCTTGTCCCAATTATCGTCCTAAGTCAAGGACTATCATTATAGAGATAAATTTCAAATCTGTAAAGATAATATTTCAGTTTTGCACGGAAATATTTTAGATGTCGGATATAACATCTTGGTACAGTGATTACCAAACCTGGATAAATTAGTCAGAATTGGGCAAAAGTATTTTGTTTTGTTTTTTCTACCTTTGGATAATGACAAGTGAATGCATTATCCATCCCAATTGGGACGTTTAAATGAGGACTTCGTGACCCTTGTTTCTGTGTAATGAAGGAAAAAGTTTTTGAAGCACTCTTTTGTGCAATTGTCAAGGGATTTAAATGAGGTAGTTAGACCCAGTTGCAGCATTTGGGGGCAGGAAGTAAAACTTGCCAATTGGTTTCATGCGTAATTTAATTTTTCAGAGTGTCAGAGGCCACAGAGAACCAGCATCACACACGAAAGAGCAGGGGCTGAGTTGGTACAAGTCCCTTTAGGGGCAAAATCCGGAAATTTATAGTAGGCCCACCCAAACTTTAGATCAAAAAGGTACACGGAGTGCAGACTTTGCAGTGGACCATTTACGGCAGGGGTTTGGGCTAGAAGATCGTAATTTTATGATTCTGCCTCTAGAATTCTTCTGTTCCTTTAATTTTTATGATTTTATGATTCTGCAATTCCATGATTCCGAGTATGATTCTATAACTATGAATCTCCAATTGCGTGATAATTTTACTATTCTGTGATTCTGACTATGAGTCTGTGAGTCTATAACTTTCTGATTCTGGGATTCTGATTCTGGGATTCTGTTTCTGATTCTTGATTCTATAAGGTTATCATTTTATGATTTTATGATTCTATGACTGGACATTACGATTTTATGATTCTATAACTATGATTCTATGATTCCATGATTCTGACTCAGTGATTTCATGATTCTGCCTGATTTTATTATTTTGATTCTACGATTTTATGACTCTGACTTTATGATTCTATGATTCCATGATTCTGACTCTGTGATTTCATGACTGACTGATTTTATGATTTTGATTCTATGATTTTATGATTCTTTAACTTTATGATTCTATGATTCTGTGATTCTCTGTGATTTCATGATTCCGACTGATTTTGATTTTGATTCTATGATTTTATGATTCTATGATTCTATTACTTTATGATTCTATGCTTCTAGGATTCTATTTCTGATTTTTTGTTTATGATTCTATGACTCTATGATTCAGTATGATTGTATAACTGATTCTATGATTCTGACTCTATGATTCTTTGATTCTGATTTCATGATTCCAACTGATTTTGATTCTGATTCTATGATTTTATGATTCTATGATTCTATTACTTTATGATTCTATGCTTGTAGGATTCTAATTCTGATTCTTTGTTTCTGATTCTATGACTCTATGATTCAATATGATTGTATAACTTTGATTCTAATTCTATGGTTCTTTGTTTCTGATTCTATGATTCTATAATTTAATGATTCTACGATTCTGCGAGTCTGACTATGACTCTATGACTATGAATTTATAATTATTTAATTTTACGATTCTATGATTCTGACTCCATGATTTTATGACTATGATTTAGTGATTTCTAAATACATGCCAGTGGACTAAGGGTCTGCATTCTGATCACATGACCCTAGCGATGATGCAATCGCCGTAAGTGTGTTTGTGTACTAGTCACAAGTCACTTTGTTCAGCTTTGTTGTAACTTTGAATGTCACTAAATGAATGGTTATAAGTCAAGGACTTCCTCTAAGAACACATTTTGTTCATCTGTAACATCTTGTTTTTCTTTTCATATATCACACTAAAACAACTTAGATATCACAATTAGATATTTTGTCCTCAGCCTTTGTGAATTATTTCTTTTTTTAAAAAGCATTTCACCCAATCTATTTAACGCACTAAGGCAGTCCTTGACTTATGACCACAATTTCTGTTGGCAATTGAAACATTTGTTAAGTGAGTTTTGCCCCATTTTACGACTTTCCTTGCCACGGTCGCTAAGGGAATCACCGCAGTTGTTAAGTTAATCACACAGTCGTTAAGCGAATCCAGCTTCCCCCACTGACTTTGCTTATCAGAAGGTCACAAAAGGGGATCTCGTGATTCTGGGACATGGCAACCGTCATAAATATGAGACATTGGCCAAGTCGCTCAATTTTGATCCCATGACCACAGGGAGACTGCAGTGGTTGTAAGTGTGAAAAACACTCATAAATCACCTTTTTCAGTGCCGCTGCAATTCTGAACGGTCACTAAACAAACCTTTATGATTCTATGCTTATACTCTGATTCTATACTTAAGCCGAGTATTTTTTTAAATGTAATATATTAGATCATTTCGTGTATTGTTTACTTAACCTTGCTGCAAAAAGCCTTATTCCTTAAAGAAAGCTGAGCAGGGTTTCTTGAGTGGGTAGATGATGAGTTAAGAAACGGGTGGAAAAATCAAAATCGCGGCCCGCTGGGTGGCACTTTTTTAGACTCTCCAACATCATTAAAAATCCCAAACTTTGTGAACTAGAAAATTGGACATTTTGTAAGCCGGTTGCTTCTTAATTTGGGCAATCATCAACTAACAATTTGCTGGAAAAACAGAGACTTTGAAAACTGCAGGAAATGAAATTCATAATGAAATTGGCTGGATCCTGTGGAAAAGAAGAAAGGAATTGTTATTATTTTGCAGATCTTGTCCACGCACCAACAGCGGGAGCCGGGAGATATTGAGATAATTGGGACACTGATGGACCTTGCCGGAAGTCAAGGTGTTTTATGTGTCCATCAGAGACAATTCTAGGACTAAATAGAATACAGGTGGTCCTTGACTAGTGAGGGTTCATTTAGTGGCCATTTGAAGTTACAACAGCACAGAAAAAAGTGACTTACAAACGTTTTTCACCCTTACGACCGTCGCAGTATCCCCAGGGTCACGTGATCAAAATTCAGACCCTTGGCAACTGGCTCCTATTTATGATGGTTGCAGTGTCCCTGGGGTCACGTGATCCCCTTTTGTGACCTTCTGACAAGCAAAATCAATAGGAAAGCCAGATTCACTTAACAACCGTGTTACTAACTTAACAACTGCAGTGATTCACTTAACAACTGTGGCAAAAAATTGGGGCAAAACTTACTTAACAAATGGAAATTTTAGGCTCAGTTGTGTCGTAAATCAAGGGCTAACTGTAAATAGCAAAGTTGCCCTGATTCCCCTGAAAGGGAATCTGGATGCAACACTCCTTTTGCACACCTGTCCTCCCGCCGTTGCACACCTGCCAGCTAGGCACAGGTGTGCAGAGGCAGGTCAAGACAATCAGACACTCTGTGTGCATGCCGTCCATTTTTGGCACTTTTTCATTCTCCCCGCTGAACCTGTGAAAAACTGCAACTTTGGGCTGGTTTCCTTTGGACTGTGAATTATTGCAAAATTGTGGAGCATCTCTGCTATCTTCCTTTTGGTCAATCATTGATTTTTGCAGATTTCTGAGCTTAATTTATGCCCTGCCTTAATCAGGTTAATGATGCCAGGGATGTTAATATGTGTTGTTGGTCTTGTGCTGCTGCTGTACAAGGGATGTAAAACATAATACTCTTGGAGCCATCTTTGTGTTCTTTGGCAGCGTTCCCCCCACTTATTGTTATGTACACAACAATGTGAAATCACCGCTGGCTGGCAGTTCATTAGCTGGTGTTGGCCTTCAAGCTGATCAACGTCTTCCGGAGAACCGAGGATATTGTGATATATCAGTATAACATATGGGTATTATTATTATTATTATTATTATTATTATTATTATTATTGATCATCGCACAGTCAGCCAGATGTTCAGACTGGATTTGGCATTTTGTCTACCTATCGAGTCCTTACCCAGGACCTGGGATAGGCAGATGTGGATTATTATTATTATTATTATTATTATTATTATTATTCAGCAGTTTTCTCAAAAAGGGATTTCAGCCCCTTTCCTTTTCCTCTCTCCCTCCTTCCCTCCTTTCTCTCATTCCCTCATCCCTCCCTCCCTGTGTCCTTCTTCCTTCCTTCCTTCCTTCCTTCCTTCCTTCCTTCCTTCCTTCCTTCCTTCCTTCCTTCCTTCCTCCCTCCCTCCCTTCCTCCTTCCTCCCTTTCTTCCTTCCTCCCTCCGTCCCTTCCTTCCTTCTTCCTCCCTCCCTTCTTTCCTCCTTTCTCTCTCCCTCCCTCTCTTCTTTCATCCCTCTCTTCTTCCTTTTTTATATACCACTTTTAGCTCTCCCAAGGCCAACCAATTAACGCCAATCAGCTGGGCCATCAAGAAATGCACAAACATAAAAATATACTTCTTCTTGAGGGATGGGATTTATTATATGGATGGCATGCATATTTAATTTATAATAAAAAAGTAGATCAGGTTTTTAAATCTTTTAAAATATTTTAAGAAATGCTTTATTACGGGTCTGGAAGAAGTATTATTATAGGTTAAATTATAAAATTCCAATTTGGGGGATTCCCGGACACGTGATAGAAGGGGTATCTAGAGGAGTGAATTTGGATAGGATTTCTTATTACTGGTAGGGAAGGACTGGCAATTAAAATCTTTAGCTGAATTGAAGCAAGAAAATATTGTACATTCTTGGTTCCAATATAATCAATTGTTAGGTGGAGTTTAGATCAAAAGGTTGGTATTACTTTAGAGGATGTGAATTTGATAAAACAGATTAAAGATAAAACTCGAGCCCATATAAAGAGAATTTATCATGTCTTAATAGAATTGGATTCTGAAACGGAATTAGTTAAAGATTGGATGGTAAAATGGGCACAAAATATTCAAGAGCCGATTCTATTGGACACATGGGAGATAATTTGGGTTAGAAATGTAAAATTTACTCAAGCTCAAAGTTTGAGAGAAAATTTTTATAAAATGTTTTATAGGCGGCATTTGGATCCCCAAAAATTATCTTGTATGTATCCTAACTTGCAGCCCAAATGTTGGAGATGTGGTAGTTTGGATGCAACTTATTTTCATATTTGGTGGACTTGTAGAAATGTAAAAGCTTTTTGGATTAAAATTTGATGGAACATTCAGAATATTTTTAAAAGAAAGATAAAGTTTACTCCTCAACTATTTTTGTTGGGTATTATAGTAGACTTTGATGTTAAGGAAATTAATTTGATGTTGAATTTAATAACAGCAGCAAGGCTGTTGGTAGGGCAATATTGGAAGAAGGATTGTTTGCCTACTATAGAAGAATGGACGCTTAAAGTGTCAAATTTAGCAGAAATGGCTAAGATTTCTGCTTATTTGAAGGATTATTCACAAGATACATTTTGGTTTGGAGAAAATGGATAGGTTATATTCAGAATAAATATGGGACTAAAAAGTTCCATTTCTTTTATGAATAAATTTTAGAATATTATTATTGTTATTATTATTATTAATAGTTTAATATAGTGGAAATTTTATGGCATAATGTTGTTTATAAATTGAGATTTTAATTTGTTTATATGATTAAGTTTATTTTTAAATTGTTTACTTTGTGTTAAAAGAGAGTTAAAGCGCATTATATTTGTTTATCTATATAGCTGGTTAATGTTAGTTAGATTATGATTATTATATTTATTACCCTGTATTCAGCTCTGGGAAGTGGGGGAGGGGGATAGGGTGGGTGGGTTTGGAGTATATTTTGTAATTTTTTGTAAAACTTTTCAATAAAAAAAAAAGAAATGCACAGACAGGCCATCCCTGTTCTTTAACTATCATTGGCCATAGAAACCCACTTCCCATCTCTTGCATTAGGCAGCCAGGTTACAGCCAGGCCACCTGCCTCTAAGGCGATGGCTAGAAACCCTAACAGTGATGTCCAGGATGATCCTTCTAACTCAGTGGTTCTCAATCTTTTTAATGCCGCGACCCCCAACCGGTCGTAAGTCGAGGACTACTCAACCGGTCGTAAATCGAGGACTACTCAACTGGTACAGCACCGTTTGCAGAATGGGACTTTTGGCGGGCTCAGCAGGGCAGAGACAGCCTGGACAATTCCTATTGGCTTTGGAAAGCCAGTAGAATTAGACTCTATTCAAGAGAGTCTCTTCTATTGGCTTTCAAAAGCCAAGAGAATAAAAGGGAGTAGCACAGCTAAAGAAAAGGGGGAAAAAATGGCGGACTGCGTTGTTTGGCGACCCCCGTGAAATGGTCGTTTGACGCCAAATGGGGTCCCGACCCACAGGATGAGAACCACTGCTCTAAGGGGATGGCTGGAAACCCTAACAGTGATGTCCAGGATGATCCTTCTAATTGAACTGTGATCTTCCAAAGTTTTGAAGTGGACTCCATCAAAGCACCATCTGCAGGCAGAACCTCAGATCCCCTGCAAGTCAGTCAAATTGGACACATCCCGAAGGGAGGATAAGAAGCAGCAACGGATGGAAACCAATCAAGGAGAGAACCAACCTAGAACTAAGAAGAAATTTCCAGACAGTGAGAACTATTAGCCAGTGGAACGACTTGTCTCCAGAAGTCTTGGGTGCTTCAACACTGGAGGCTTTTAAGAAGAGACTGGACAACCATTTGACCAAGGAGAAGGTTAGACTAGAAGATCTCCACAGTCCCTTCCATCTCTGTTATTCTGCTACATCTGTTGGATTGCACCCGCTGCTAGGAACAGTGGATACCTACCTAGAATGCTTCCGTTCAAGTCCATCCAACGTCCTGCTGAGTGTGCAAGTCTCCATGATGGCCTTCTTCTCATATTGTTCTCCTCCACAACCTCTGGATTTTCGCCAGGAGAGGAAGCACTCAACGGAGGTATTTTGCAATGGTTAACTTCCCTCCTCACCAGATAGTCAAGGATTAGCTTATAGGGGGTGACCACACATCCGGCATGGGCTTTCAGGCCAATTCCCCCTGCTTCTTAGCCTACCACTCCATTGCCCCTGGAGCTCATCCAGGCAAGTTAATCTTAACCTGGAGGCTCTGGAATCAGTCAACAGTGAAGGCCACGGCCAATTCTTCTGAGATCCAACTTTTATGGGGCATAAAAACAAACTTCTCTGCATTCCTTTCCTCCAGCTTCTAAATAGCTGGGATAAAGATCATAGTTTCTGGGTCTTATCTTCTTTGATTTCCTTCTGGAGATCTTCCCGTATCCATCTCTATAAACATCCTGTGTCCCAAAGTTCCTTGGTCCCGTAAGTGGCTTTTCATGACTTCATTGCATGTCATCAAGTCAGGCTTGACTTCTGACTAACATATGGATAACCAAATTATAGTTCCTTGTTCTTATCTTCTTCAATTTCCTTCTGGAGATCTTCTCATATCCATAGCTATAAACAACTTGGGTCCCACAGTTTATTGGTCCCACAAGTGACTTTTAATGATGGCATTGCATGTTTTATGGGTGTCAACAAGTCAGGCTGAACTTCTGGTCAAATATGGACCTTAGTCTTGTTTTCCTTTCTGGAGATCTTCCTGTATCCATCTCCATAAACATCTTGTGTCCTAAATATTTTTGATTTTTCACGACTTCATTGCAGATCTTATGGGTGTCATCAAATCAGGCTAAACTTCTGGCTAGAATTTGGACAAACAGTTCATAGTTCCTTGGTCTTATCTTTCTTGATTTCCTTAAAGAGATCTTCTTGTGTCCGTCTCCATCAACATCTACTGCCACAAAATTTCTTGATCCCATAAGTGACTTTTCATGATGGTGTTGCATGTTTTATGAGTGTCAACAAGTCAGGCTGGAATTCTGGTCAAATATGGACAATTGTCCCTTGGTCTTATTTTCCTTGATTTCCTTCTAGAGCCCCCATATCCATCTCTATAAACTTCTTGTGTTTCTTGATCCCATAAATGACTTTTCATGACTTCACTGCACGTCTTGTGGGCATCATCAAATCAAGCTGGACTTCTGGATAACATATGGACAACCTTGGTCTTGTCTTCCTTGATTTCTTTCTGTATCCATCTCTACCTGCTCCCAAAGTTTCTTGATCCCGTAACTACTTTTTTATTGTACATCTTGTGGGTGTCATCAAATCAGGTTGAACTTCTGGCTAACATATGGAAAACCAGATCGTAGTTCCTTGGTCTTATCATCCATTCCTTCCAGAGATCTTCTCGTATCCATCTCTGTAAAAAATTTGTTTGTCAAAGCTTCTTAGTCCCAAAAGTGACTTTTCATGACTTTGTTGCACATCTTGTGGGTGTCATCAAGTCAGACTGGACTTCTGGCTAACAAATGGACACCCAGATCATAGTTCCTTGGTCTTATTTTCCTTGATTTCCTTCTAGAGATCTTCCTCTATCCATCTCCATAAATATCTTGTGTCTCAAAATGAAGGAGGGAGGGAGGGAGGGAAGGAAGGAAGGAAGGAAGGAAGGAAGGAAGGAAGGAAGGAAGGAAGGAAGGAAGGAAGGAAGGAAGGAAAACAGGGTGGGAGGGAAGGAAGGAAGGACAGAGAGGGAGGGAGGGAGGGAGGGAGGAAGGAAGGAAGGAAGGAAGGAAGGAAGGAAGGAAGGAAGGAAGGAAGGAAGGAAGGAAGGAAAAACAGGGTGGGAGGGAAGGGAGGGAGGGAAGAAAGGAAAGAAGGAAGGAAGGAAGGAAGGAAGGAAGGAAGGAAGGGGAGGGAAGGAGGGAGGGAGGAAGGGAAGGAATGAAGGAAGGAAGCAAGCAAGCAAGCAAGCAAACTTTTCAACACTCCCTGCCAGCTTCCCACACAGAAAGTCAATGGAGAAGCCAGCAGGAAGTCAAAAGTCACTCCCACTATCCCTTTAGAAAAGAAAAGATCTCTACAAGGATGACCCAATGGGCACAGGTTGTCCAATTCCTCCTCCAATCTCAAAAGTTCAAACCGCCTAAAGCAGTGGTTCTCAACCTTTTTAATGCCGCGACCCCCAACCGGTCGTAAGTCGAGGACTACTCAACCGGTCGTAAGTCGGGGACTACTCAACTGGTGCAGCACCGTTTGCAGAATGGGACTTTTGGCGGGCTCAGCAGGGCAGAGACAGCCTGGACAATTCCTATTGGCTTTTGAACGCCAATAGAATTGGACTCTATTCAAGAGAGTCTATTCTATTGGCTTTCCAAAGCCAATAGAATAAAAGGGAGTAGCACAGCGAAGGAAAAGGGGGGAAAATGGCGGACTGGGTTGTTTGGCGACCCCCGTGAAATGGTCGTTCGACCCCAAATGGGGTCCCGACCCACAGGTTGAGAACCACTGGCCTAAAGCGTCAACCTGGGCCGTCCAACCACAATCTGGAGAATTCTCCACCAGCCACGTATCTGAAATGAACAGCAACTGCGTCACGTCATCCATAAAGCAGGGGAGGCAGCAAAAATTGTAACTTCCACCAGCTGTAAGTTCCCCTTCAGACATTCAGGTCTGCCAGTGACAGCAAGACCAGGGCTCTTGCAAAGAATTCTTTTAAAAAATAAACAGATTGGACAACGGGAGAAAAAATGAGGCAGAAAATCCCAACTTAATTGGAATCCCATCAAGCTTCATCTCTGTGTATCATCAGGGGAGGAATTAGCCTATTTCTCTGTGTAAGGAAAATTTGCCTGCATTGAGATGAACTTCAGCAGCAGAGAAATAACACAAAACTGGACATAATTTTAATACATAATAATTCTATACAGATCCTCCAAGACAGCAGCAGGAGGAGGGGGGGAGGAGGAGGAGGAGGAGGAAACAGACTGTGGGGTCCTTGGTGGTTTTTTTGCAGATGTTTCACGACCCAACTAGGTAACATCATCAGTGCCAGCTGAAGGACATGGTTGTTAAATGAATCGCCCTTGATTTTATGAAGTTGTTAACCAAATCATGTGATTATTCAGCCCATGTGGCTTCCCCTGTTCACTTGGCTTGGTGGGAGGGTTGCAAAACATTAAAGCCTCCAGGTTTTTAATTCACAGCTTTTTGTCAAGGTTTCTAGTCCACAAGAAATACCGAACGGTGGGGATAGGAAAGAGGAAAAATAAACAGAACCAAACTGACCACTTGCTGGTTTTGCCTCCTGCTTCATCCTTTATATTTTTATAACCTTTAGGCGTTATGGACACAAGGGGGGGGGGAACCCAAAACACAACAGTGTGTATTTGCGGGTTTTTCAAAATATCCTTGAGATATTTCAGCACTTTGAGGATAATTATAGACCAGGATCCAGTGGCCTGATTTTTCTGCTTCCAAATGCATTTTTCTTGCCTTCTACCCTTTTCTTTCCTCTTTTTTTTCCCCCCACCCGTTCTGGACTGTGTTCTATTTTGGAAACTTTGGCTGAATGAATAATTCACCCTTGTGGGTTAAATTGATGGGGATTGGATTGCAAGGCTGAGACCATCTTGGTCCCCCCAGATCAAAAGAAAGTGGTTAAGCCCAGCTTGGACTGTACCACTTCACAGGGAGCCGGCTGACGGGGGGGGGGAGAGTTCCCATAAGCAAAAGCAGATGCCTGTGAAAATTATTTTTTAAAAAATATATATATATATTTTCCCCTTAACGATCGGAATAGGAGCAGTCCACATAGTCCTCGATATACAACTGTCAGTTTAGCAACTATTCGAAATGATTAACAGCCATGGAAAAAAAGAGTCCTCAGGCTTACGACTGTTGGTTTAGTGACCGTTTGAAGTTGCAACGGTGCTGAAAAAAGGGACTTGCAATCAGTCCTCACATTTATGACCGTCATAAGTCGAGGACTACCTGTATTGCATAAATTTCCAGTTTTTCTACCCAATCTATGTCCTTTCTTTTCCACTGCAAGTTGTTTCTAGCCCCCCCGGAGACTATGGGGATCACAACCAGCAGAGAAGAGGAAGAGGAGGCTAAGGGGACACAGCTGGTCCTCAACTTATGACTATTTGCATAATGACCATTTGAACTTAAGACCACACTGAAAAAAGTGAGTCCTCATACTTATGACCTTTGCAGTTTCTGACAAGCGAAGTCAATGGGAGAAGCCAAATTCGCCTAACGACCTCATGATTCACTTAATAGTTGCAGTGATCTGTTTTACGAGCGTGGCAATAAAAGATGTAAAATTGGGCACGACTCGCTTAATGACCACAATGGAAATTCACAGCAAGGGCGGTTGTAAGTAGAGAACTACCAGGACTGAAATATGCAGGACAGTATAAGGCAGTGGTTCTCAACCTGTGGGTCGGGACCCCATTTGGGGTCAAACGACCATTTCACGGGGGTCACCAAACAACGCAGTCCGCCATTTTTTCCCCCCTTTTCCTTAGCTGTGCTACTCCCTTTTATTCTATGGGCTTTTGGAGGCCAATAGAAGAGACTCTCTTGAATAGAGTCTCATTCTATTGGCTTTCCAAAGCCAATAGGAATTGTCCAGGCTGTCTCTGCCCTGCTGAGCCCGCCAAAAGTCCCATTCTGCAAACGGTGCTGCACCAGTTGAGTAGTCCTCGACTTACGACCGGTTGAGTAGTCCTCGACTTACGACCGGTTGGGGGGTCGCAGCATTAAAAAGGTTGAGAACCACTGGTATAAGGTTTCCTGCCTTGAGCAAGGAAATTGGACTAGAAGACTTTGTCCCTTCCAGCCCTATGATTCGATATGGGTAGTCCTCGGCTTACGACTACAGCTGAGCCCAAAATTTCCATTGCTAGACAAGACAGTTGTTAAGCGAGTTTTGTCCCACTTTGCGACCTTTCTTGCAACACCTTGTTAAGTGAATCGTTGAGTCACACGGTCATTAAGTGAACCCGGCTTTCCCCCATTGACTTTGCTTGTCAGAAGGTCGCAAAAGGGGATCACGTGACCTGGGACACTGCAACCATCGTAAATATGAGTCAGTTGACAAGGATCTGAATTTTGATCATGTGACCCCGGGATACTGTGACCGTCATAAATATGAAACAGTTGCCAAGCATCCCAGTTTTGATCACATGACCCTGGGGATCGCTGCCACGGTCGTAAGTGTGAAAAACGGGCATAAGTCCCTTTTTTCTGTGCTGTTGTAACTTCAGTCACTAAACAAACAGTTGCAAGCTGAGGACTACCAGTAGTAACCATCCATCTTGTCCTTGAGTTACAACTGTCAGTTTAGTGACTGGGGTCGAAATGACAACGGCGCAGGAAAAAAAGGATCTTGTAATCAGTCCTCGCATTTACATCCCTCATTTGATCCAAAATCCCGACACTTGGAAAACTGAATCCATTTACGACGGTCGCAGCTTCTTGAGATCACGTGATCCCCGTTGGTGACCTTCCCAGGTGGCTTCCCACAAGCCAAGTCAAAGGGAGATTCGCTTAATGACCGAGGGATCCACTTAACAGTTGCAGTGATTCGCTTCAGAAGCGTGGACCTCAAAGGTCGCAAAAATCAAAACAGCCCCATTTTAAGTTAAATCATTCTGCAGCGGAGGAAAAAAAAACTTCGCGGCAGGATTTGGCACTACCAGCGTGGTCCCAGATCACCAAGCCAGAAGATTCCTTTGATCTTGGCAGCCAGACCCACTCGGGGTTTGGCTGTGCCAAAAATAACCCCAATTTATTGGAGAATTACCCAGGTCCAAAAAATTGTCTCAGGCAAGCCTTCCTGGTCAAAATAACCCTGGAGAACAAACTCCGGTTGTAATTTGGAAGCCTACCCCCCCCTTTTTCCATTGGGCGTCACCCCAAAATGCGGAAGAGGGACAATTTGTCATTCCTGAATTAATTTATTCTGGATTAAAAAAAAAAATCCCTGTGCAAAACCGTTGCATTTTGTATATATATATATTTTTTGCATTCAGCCCAAAGACCCCTTTTGGGACAGGGAGCCTCCCTTAAGCATTGCGAAAGTTGGGCCCCTTTTTGGCATATGGGATGAAAACTGCAAAGGGAGGGGGGGAAGAGACCACAAGGAGATCACCACAAATTTGGAAGGCCAGAAGGAGGGAGATCGGAGGGCCCGATTGCCTTTTCATCTTCAAAATTAAAAAAAAAAACAAAAACAAAAGATTTGCCTGCCACAGGTTGGTGCAAATATACATACATTTAAAAAAGAATATTTGGAAATTGGAAATGAGCAGTTCCAGATCTCTGATTCTGAATTTCAGCAGTTCAAATTCAGGGGGGGGGGGAAATATTCCTTTTCAAGTTAAATTTAAATCTTGGTTTCTGATTTCTCGTTGCACCAGGTTGTCCTCAATTTACAACTACAATTGGATCTGTATTTTTGTTGTTAAGCAAGGCAGTGGTTCAGGGAGTCAGGCCCACTTTTATAAGCTTTTTTTTCTCTACGGTTGTTAAGTGAATCCCTCCAGTTTTTAAGTGAATCATAGGGGTTTTTAAACGAAGCCGAATTATCCATTGTCTTTGCTTGTAGGAAGCTTGCAGATGGCTGGATGCTGCAACCATGGTAAATACAGACCAGTGGCCAGGTGCCTCAATTTTGATCCCTGTGGTGGTCGTAAGTGCGAAGACCAATCATAAATCACTTTCTTCAGTACAGTTGGAAGTTCAAATGGTTACTAAATGAATGCTTGTAAGTCAAGGACTACTTCTAGTATGGAAATGACTTGTCCCTTCCTGTTTTGAGAATTTTTCTTGACCTCATCCAAGTCTTAAATCCAAACACTAACTCTGGGTACTCCTTGATTTATGGCCTAATCCCGTTGCTAAGCAAGACAGTTGTTCAGGGAGTTTTGCCCCCATTTTACCACCTTCCTTGCCAGAGTTGTTAAGTGAATCACTGCAGTTGTTAACTTAGCCCAGGGGTAGGCCACCTTGGCTCTTTTATGACTCGTGGACTTCAATTCCCAGAATTCCTGATCCAGCATGGCTCAGCATGGAAACCTCTCCCTTTCCCCTCAGCATGGCTGGCTCAGGAATTCTGGGAGTTGAAGTCCAGCAGTCATAAAAGAGCCAAGGTGGCCTACCTCTGGCCTAGGCCTAGGCCACTTTATGACTCATGGACTTCAACTCCCAGAATTCCTGAGCCAGCCTGGCTCAGCTTGGAAATTCTCCCTTTCCCCTCAGCGTGGCTGGCTCAGGAATTCTGGGAGTTGAAGTCCACCAGTCATAAAAGAGCCAAGGTGGCCTACCCCTGACTTAGCCATATGGTTGTTAAGTGAATCTGGCTTCCTGATTGACTTTGCTGGTCAGAAAGTCACCAAAGGGGATCACGTGATCCCCGGGTCACTACAACCGTCATAAGTACAAGACAGTTGCCAAGCATCCAAATTTCAATCACATGAGTGTAACATCTCACTGTTTTCACTGCCATTATAACTTTGAATGGTCACTAAATGAATGAATGAATTCCCCAGCCAGCATGAGGAACCTCAACTCCCAGAAGTCCCCAGCCAGCATGATGGACCTCAACTCCCAGAATTCCTCAGCCAGCATGAGGGGCCTCAACTCCCAGAAGTCCCTAGCCAGCATGATGGACCTCAACTCCCAGAATTCCTCAGCCAGCATGATGGACCTCAACTCCCAGAATTCCCCAGCCAGCATGAGGGGCCTCAACTCCCAGAAGTCCCCAGCCAGCATGATGGACCTCAACTCCCAGAATTCCTCAGCCAGCATGATGGACCTCAACTCCCAGAATTCCTCAGCCAGCATGAGGGGCCTCAACTCCCAGAAGTCCCCAGCCAGCATGAGGGACTTCAACCCCCAGAATTCCCCAGCCAGCATGGAACTCTGGGGGAGGAAATCCTCCTGTTTTCAACCTACTAAGTTGGAGAATCTGCAAAAGATCCTCTCCCAGTTAAAAACCATAACTTGTTGCTTCCGAGACGGGTGTGGCATGCTTGGACTCTCCCAGTTTGTATCAATGGCCATCCAGAATCTAAAGATGCTTTTCAGAAAAAAAGAAAATCCTTTTTGTGAATGGTTCACCTGCGGAGGCCCGTCTGGAATCCACCCAGGGGAAAATCCAGCGCTTCTGTTTCCTGTCCGATTCTCCTTCCCTGCCGGTGATTCACCCTTGGGATGCCAAAGCGGACTGTTCTTTCTGTTTTATTATGATGAATTTTTGATGGAGCTTTGCATAATTTTTCGGGCCATCCATTGATGTGGTCCAAGCGGCATCAGATTCTGAGGTATATTTCAGATTTTCAGTTCGCTTGAAAGGAAGGAAACGTTTGTGTTGGCCCTGCGTTTTGGAATAATAAATTAAAAAGTCAGCAATCCGTTTCAGGCAATATTGGTGGGAATTTGGAGGCAAAATTTTTTCTCTCTCTCATTCTTTCTCTTTTTTCTTTCTCTTTCTCACTCTCTCTTTCTCTGTCCCTTTCTTTGTCTCTCTTTCTTTCCTGTCTTTCTCTCTCTCTCTCTCTTTGTCTCTGTTTCACTCTCATTCTCTTTTTTCTCTTTTTCTTTTTCTCTCTTTCTCTTTCATCCCCTCTCTTCCTCTCTATTTCTCTTTCTTCCTCTTCCTTTTTCTGCCTCTCTCTCCATCTCTTTCCCTCTCTCTCTTTCTCTCTGCCTCTCTTTTTATTTATTTCTTTGTCTTCCTCTCTCTGTTTCTCCCTTTCTTTTTTTTCTCTCTCTCTTCCTCTCTCTTCCTGTCTTTTTCTTTCTCTCTATCTCTTTCCCTTTCACTCTTTCTTTTTGTTTCTCTCTCTCTCTCTCTCTCTCTCCTCTGTGGGTCATCCAGAAATTTGGGAAGATAATTTTACCATTTCTTTTCCAAATTGGCTTTAAAAAGAAACTGAAAGAGGGAAAATTGGCATTCAGCCATTGTGGTGAAGATAAGAGGCAATCCTCGGCTTACGACCACAATTGAGAACTGAAGTTCCGTTGCTAAGCAAGGTGGTTGTTAAGTGAGTCATTCCCGATTTTGCGACCTTTTTGGCCATGGTCATTAAGCAAATCACTGCAGTTAAGTGATCCATGTGGTTGTTAAGTGAATCAGCTTCCCCCATTGACTTTGCTTATCACAGGCCTGTTGGGTAGGTCACAAACGGGGATCACATGGCTGCGGGACGGTGCAATAGTCTTAAGTACAAGTCAGTTGCCAAACATCCAAATTTTAACCAAGTGGCCACAGGGATGCTGCAAGGGGGAATTCTGGGAGTTGAACTCCAGAAGTCTTCAATTTGCAAGAATTGTTAAGAAACTCTGAGCCGGATTTTTAAGGTTGCTGCAGACTGTAAATTTCCAGAGTTTCTAAATAAATAAATAAAAATCTCTCTCATTTCTGCGCCTACAAGGGACCTGAAATGTTGTTGTTTTTACACATGTTTTCACACGTGTTTCCTCATTTGCTAACCATTATAAATGTACACCAGAGAAAATTTCGGACAGAAATAGAAAGTCAGTATAAGCAAGCTTTATATTAAGAGAAAGCGTTTGCAAAAAAAAAAAACAGTTCCTCTGCACAAATCAAAATAAAATAAAAATAGATTTTTGAGAAGTGTTATACATCCAGGTGCCTTATTGATAATATAATGCATTTTTTGGGGGGGGGACAATTTTTTTTTAAAAAATAGTCATAATAAATCCTGAACTTAATATATTCACACAGATATTGAAATGGGGAAATTCAGGCATCCTTGATAAGTAGACATGATGTTTACAGTTGGTCCTCGACATTATTCAGCCCCAAACCTGTCACTAAGCGAAGCAGTTATTAAGTGCCCCACTTTACGACCATTCGTAAACAGTTGTTAAATGAATCGTTGCAAGGGTTGAATTAGTCACACGGTCGTTAAGTGAAAACAGATTCAACTTTGCTTGTCAAAAGGTCGCAAAAGGAGATCACGTGACTCCAGGACACTGCCACCGTCATAAATTGGAGTCAGCTGGCAAGCATCCAAATTTTGGATCACATGACCTGGGAGATCCTGCAGTAGTCATAAGTGTGAAAAATGGTCATAAATCCCTTTTTTCCCGTGCCATTGTAATTTCGAACAGTTACTAAATGAATTGCATTTTCTGCAATCATAGAAAAGAGGGCTGAGTTAAAAGGAATGTAGGCCGGCAGGATTAACACCAATATTATTATTTATAATTTATTTATTTATGAATTTATAATTAATAATTATTAACCAGAGCACTGCAAGATTAACCTGACGAAATCAATAATGTTGCATCTGTGTTCCGACAATTAATGGAGAGGCTGTGGAGAAAATTGGGGGGGAATTGATTTACTGAGAATTATTTGCCAATTTTATAGCACTTTCTGGTTTATAGAATTAAAAAAATATATGAGGATGTAATTTTAGAGAGAGAGGTGTATTATATTTGTCCTTATAACTGCTCTGAGGAATAGTGTGTCTATATCTCTGTTTCGCAATCTAATATCTATGCTAGGGGTAGGCAACCTTGGCTCTTTTATGACTGGTGGACTTCAACTCCCAGAATTCCTCAGTTGGCCATTTTGATGAAACTGTGGGCTTGGATCCAGACTCTCAGGAGTCTCCCAATTTGGCCCTTTGATGACTGGTGGACTTCAACTCCCAGAATTCCTTAGACGGCCATTTTGATGAACCTGCGGGCTTAGATCCAGACTCTCAGGGGTCTTCCAATTTGGCCCTTTTATGACTTGTGAGACTTCAACTCCCAGGATTCCTCAGTCGGCCATTTTGATGAAACTGCGGGCTTGGATCCAGACCAGGTCTTCAAACTTGGCCCTTTTATGACTGATCTATGCCAATGTTTCTCAATCTTGGCAACTCAAAGAAATGTGGACTTCCTCTCCCAGAATTCCCCAACCAGCTTTTTACCTGGTGCCAAAGCAATCCCAGGACCTCCACTTTTGTTAGCTCATAGGCGTAGATCAGTAGTTCTCAACCTTTTTTAATGCCGCGACCCCCAACCGGTCGTAAGTCGAGGACTACTCAACCGGTCATAAGTCGAAGACTACTCAACTGGTGCAGCACTGTTTGCAGAATGGGACTTTTGGCGGGCTCAGCAGGGCAGAGAGCCTGGACAATTCCTATTGGCTTTTGAAAGCCAATAGAATTAGACTCTATTCAAGAGAATCTATTCTATTGGCTTTCAAAAGCCAATAGAATAAAAGGGAGTAGCACAGCTAAGGAAAAGGGGGGGGGGAGAAATGGCGGACTGCGTTGTTTGGCGACCCCTGTGAAATGGTCGTTCGACCCCAAATGGGGTCCCGACCCACAAGTTGAGAACCGCTGGCGTAGATGTTTTAAGCATCTTTTTTGCAAGAAAAACCATCAACAGGCTTTTGGGTACCGATTTCCCTGTTTTGTTTTGTTTTGATTTTTTTGCACAGAACGTAGTTTGTCATTTTGCTTTTAAATGAAAGAGCTTAAAATATGGGAGCGCCACATACAGTTGCTTTAAGTCTGAACTGCCTGGTTTTATGCTTTGCATTGTTTTAATCATTAATAATATTATATAAGCCGCCCAGAGTCCATTGGGGTGGGTGGCTAGATTAAAAAATAATCATGATCATAATTAACTTGCCCTTTGAAACAGATATCAGTTATGGTTGCTGTTATTTATATCGATCGGAGGTTGAGATTTATTTAGTGAAATACTAAATTCTAGAAAAAAACTGTAGAGCATGTTTTTCGACCTTGGCACCTTGAAGATGTGTGAATTTCGACTCCCAGAATTCCCCAGCCAGCATGTTTTAAGATGGGTGGACTTCATCTCCCAGAATTCTCATTACTGGCTGGGGAATTCTGGGAGTTGAAGTCCACCCATCTTGAAATTGCCAAGGTTGAAAACATGCCTCTCCATGTTCAGATATAAAAATGACCTCATTTCTCTCTCCTCAAGACATGGTCTCCAGAATTCCCACCTTCCTTCCTTCCTTCCTTCCTTCCTTCCTTCCTTCCTTCCTTCCTTCCTTCCTTCCTTCCTTCCTCCCTCCCTCCCTCCCTCCTTCCCTTCCTTCCACTTCTTTCCTCCCTCTCTTCCTTCCTTCCACTTCTTTCCTTCCTATCTTCCTTCCTTCCTTCCACTTCTTTCCTTCCTATCTTCCTTTCACTCTTCCTTCCTTCCCCTTCCTTCCTCCCTTTCCCCTTCTTCCTTCCCATCTTCCTTTCATTTCCTTCCTATCTTCCTTTCACCCTTCCTTCTCCTTCCTTCCTCCCTTTCACCTTCTTCCTTCCTTCCTTCCCTCTTTCACTTCCTTCCTTCCTATCTTCCTTTCATTTCCTTCTTCCTTCCCTCTTTCACTTCCTTCCTTCCTATCTTCCTTTCATTTCCTTCCTATCTTCATTTCCTTCCTATCTTCCTTTCACCCTTCCTTCCTTTCCCTTCCATCCTCCCTTTCACCTTCTTTCTTCCTTCCCTCTTTCACTTCCTTCCTTCCTATCTTCCTTTCATTTCCTCTCTTTCACTTCCTTCCTTCCTATCTTCCTTTCATTTCCTTTCTATCTTCCTTTCACCCTATCTTCCTTCCTTTCCCTCCCTCCCTTTCATCTTTTTTCTTCCTTTCTTCCTTCCTTTCATTTCCTTCCTTCCTATCTTCCTTTCACCTTCTCTTTCTTTCTCCTTCCCTCCTTCCCTCCCTCCCTCCCTTCTTTCTTTCTTTCTTTCTTTTTTCTTTCTAAAAAAAAATCTAAAATCCAAAAAAATCAAATTTATCGGCCACCCACCTTACCGCTGGGAAACTCTAGTCAGCTAAATCATTTGGACTTCAGAAAGTAGATTTTTCAACCAGGGGAAGGCAACAGATGGATCGTCTGCCTTTCCTCTGATTCATGGATAGATTTTGCCTCTGGGAATCCCAAAGGACCTGGAGATCCAGGAAGACAAATGGACTTGTCACTTTGGCAGTCTAGGAATCCATCAATCCTTTTAACAAATGACCTAAGAATGGTACAGAAGCTTTTCAGAAAAAAGAGAGATCCTATTATACAGGCATTCCTCGACTTTTAACCACAATGGAACCCAAAATTTCTGTTGCTAACTGGACAGTTGTTAAGTGAGTTTTGCCTCATTTTACAACCTTTCTTGCTCTGTTGTTTAGTGAATCACTGCAGTTGTTAAGTTAGCCACACAGTTGTGGAGTGGCTTCCCTTTTTGACTTTGCTGGGACCTCTCAACCGTCATAAGTACGAGTCAGTTTCCAAGCATCTGAATTTTGATCACGCGACAGTCGTAAGTGTGAAGGACAGTCATAAGTCTTGTTTTTCAGTGCGGTTGTAACTTTCAACGGTCACTAAATGAGCTGTTGTAAGTCATGGACTAACATTTTCGCTGCAAGTCATCTTAAGAAGGACTAAGGGCTAACACAGCCAAACAGGCAGAAAACTTGACTATTTAGCAATGTTCTAATTTTATCCCTTTCCCCCCCCCCCAGGTTTTTCTTCTCCTTCTTCTTCTTCTTTTTATACCCTGTGTGTTTATGACACCATGATTATAGGTTTCGGTCCTGGGAAAACAAACTGGTTTTATTTAAACTGCAAATGAGAGTTGCAAAGAACAAACTCAGCTTTCAGAACAGCGAGGCTCGGGAAGAAACAGGCTTGCTAATTACAACCAAAAGAGAGGAAGGTTCTTCTAAATTCACCCCTTCTAATTTTGGGGTGCGGCAGAAGGTTGGCGGAGAACGGCTCAAATTTGGAGATTGTAAGCTTGCGGGACTGCTATATGTGTTAATGGCCTGGTGTCAAACTGTCAGAAAGAGTGGCCTGTAATCACTAAAATAGATGTTCCCGTTAGCTTAAAAAAAGACTGTCCCTGCCCAACACAGCAATAAAAAGGCTTGTTGTCTTCACACAGTTTGTGAAGGACCCTTGTGAACTCCCAGGAGTCATCCACAAGACCTGCTCTGGATACTAGAGAGCTTAGGACTGAGCTGAGGGATCCTCTGAACTTGGCATTTCATGACCCAACTAGGGAACATCATCAGTGCTTGAAGGGAGGGGGGTTTGCAGGGAGAAGGAGGAGGACTGTGGGGGTCCTGGGTGCTCTCTGAGCTGGGTGGTTTTCTTACAGACGTCTCATGACTCAAATAGGGAACATCATCAGTGCTAGAAGGAAGGGAAGTTTGTGGAGGAGGAGGAGGGGGGGATGATGATGATTGTGGGGTCCCACTGCTCTCTGAGCTGGGCAGTTTCCTTGCAGATGTTTCATGACCCAACTAGGAAACATCATCAGTGCTAGAAGGGAGGAGGAGGAGGAGGAGGAGGACTGGTGCTCTCTGAGCTGGGTGGTTTCCTTGCAGACGTTTCATGACCCAACTAGGGAACACCATCAGTGCTAGAAGGGAGTGGGTATTGTGGAGAGGAAGAGGAGGAGGAGGACCGTGGTATCCTTGCTACACTTTTCTTGCAAACGTTTCCAGCACTTAGTTCCAGCCAAAAAAAAAAAAAAAAAAAAAACCCCATTGGGACAAATGGATTCGCTTAACAAAGGCAACTTTCATTTAACAACCATGGTGTTTGCTTCAGGATAGTTGCGTTCATTTGACAACCATGGTCAAAATTGATCGTAACTTCGAATCTGGTCTTATAGTGCCGTGAATTACGAGACTGCAACAACTTAGGACCGTGATTCCGGGCCTCATAGGTCAGGGGTAAGCCACCTCGGCTCTTTTATGACTTGTGGACTTCAACTCCCAGAATTCCTGAGCCAGCCTGGCTCAGCTTGGAAGCCTCTCCCTTTCCCCTCAGCATGGCTGGCTCAGGAATTCTGGGAGTTGAAGTCCACCAGTCATAAAAGAGCCAAGGTGGCCTACCTCTGGCCTAGGCCTAGGCCGCTTTATGATTCGTGGACTTCAACTCCCAGAATTCCTGAGCCAGCCTGGCTCAGCTTGGAAGCCTCTCCCTTTCCCCTCAGCATAGCTGACTCGGGAATTCTGGGAGTTGAAGTCCACGAGTCATAAAAGAGCCCAGGTTGCCTACCCCTCTCATAGATCAAGGACTCCCAGTACGTCCATTGAGTGGTTCTTCACTTCACCTTCTACCTCATTATCCTTCTGCCGCAGTCAGCAAATCTGCTCCCTCGGTGACTTATAGCCAGTTCACGCTTCCCTCCTGTTATTTTAATCAATAATTAATCAGGCAGACCTTTAAAAAAAAAAAAAAACACAGTAATCACTCAGTCTCCTTCTATCCCCAGAGTGGGAGACCTACGGTTCATTCCTGTGAATGCCACTTAGGTATACATTTCTAATTTACTTATTTGTTTATTAAATGTTTAATGCTGCAAGCAAAATCTTAGAAGAATTAGCCCAAAACAGGAAGCCTTACAGCTTCTGGTTAACTTTGGGAGAATCAGTGGAGGTTGTCACCTTGACTTGGCAGGGATCTTCAAGGTCATGTAGTCCAACCCCCCCTTCTCCACACAGCAATTTCAGTGCACAATCATGTTGTTGTTAATTGCGAAGTCGTGTCCGACCCATCACGACCCCATGGACAATGTTCCTCCAGGTCTTCCTGTCCTCTACCATCTTCTGGAGTCCATTTAAGTTCACACCTACTGCACAATCATACAGAGGTTCAACAAACTGTCCATTCATTGCTTAACTGTTCTTCCTATCAAGGTATCCCTTCTGAGATCCCACAACATAGATTTGGCTACAAATGTGATGCCAGGAGCAATTCTTGGCTCAACTCCTTCTTAAAGCTACTATTAATTTAATTCTTGCTTATCCGTATAATATTTATTCTCTTCTACACACACAAAAAAAACCCCACAATGAGGAACCAAAGAATTGTGTAGACTAAATAACATCATCGCCTCCTCAAATACATTACTTACGATCACAATGTCCATTGCTAAGCAAAATGGTTGTTAAATAAACTTTGTCTCATTTTACGACCTTTCTTACCACAGTTATTAAGGGAATCATTTTAGTTGTAAAGTTAGCCACACGGTTGTTAAGTGAATCTGGCATCCCTCACTGACTTTACTTGTCAGAAGATTGCAAAAGGGGGTCACGTGACCCTGGGACGCTGCGACCGTCGTAAATATGAACCATTTGCCAAGTGTCTGAATTTCGATCATTTTGATCATGGGTCGTAAGTGTGAGAACTAGTAGTAAGTCCCTGTTTTCAGTTCCGTTGTAAATTTGGTCACTAAACAAACGGACTATCAGTAATTTATATGGACTTTGCTAACTTGGCATCCAAGTTTCAGCTCTGAGAATCTAGGATAAATTTAGACATTTTTCAACAAAAAACTGGGTCCAAATTTCGAAGTCATTTCGGTTAATGACTTAACACATTCCTTTTCTTTTTCTTTTTCTTTTTTTTTTTTGCTTTTTTTCACCAATGTATTTAAAGAAAAGAAAAAAAGTCCTTGTTCCGGCTTGCTGCATAGAGGCCAAATTACACATTACCCAACAATTTCTTTACCACTTTTCCTATTTTTTTAAAACCTTCTTTTTAATGAAAAGCAGCTGCAGCAGAAGGCAGAACGGGAATTTAGAATTTAACCCACTCGTGACCGATTTATTAGAAATAAATCAAGGCGGCCGCAAGCGAAATTCGTGTTTTTTGTTTGTTTGTTTGTCGGTTTGTTTTTGCAAACTGGGATTTTAGTAAATTTCTGTTGCTAAATGAGAACATTGTTTAGTGAACATTGTTCAGTGAGTTTTGCCCCATTTTACGGCCTTTCTTTTCACAGTTGTTAAGTGAGTCGCTGCAATTTTTAAGTCAGCAACACGGTTGTTAAGTGAATCTGGCTTCCCCAATGACTTAGCTCGTCAGGTGGTCGCAAAGGGGGATCCCTCACCCTGGGACACGGCGACCATCGTAAATACGAGTCAAGTGGTCAAGCGTCTGAATTTTGATCACGTGACCACGGGGATGCTGCAACGGTCGTTAAGTGTGAAAAACGGTCATAAGTCCCTTTTTTATTCAGTATGTTGTAGCTTTGAATAATCACTTAATGAACTGTCGTAAGTCGAGGACTGTCTGTACTTTGTTGGGAGGGTGCAGCCCCCAAAATTCGTGTTTCCAAGCCTCTCTGTGGTTTTTTCCCTGTCTTTACCAGTTAGTGGGTCATCGGCCTGCGTTCACTGACCCTTGAGGTTACTTTTGACCCAAAGGGGAAATATTAATCTGTTTAACTTTCTCCACTCAGCCATAAATCACACCCTACCCTGGCTTGGAAGAAAACAGAGGCTGAAGGTTGCCTCTGCGTATCTCTTGCCGAAGGACACCAGATCCAGGACTTTGGAGCTGCTTGCAAGATAGGCTGAGTTTATCTCCATGGGCTCCCATGGAGGAGGTTGAATTAGAGCAGGGGGTCCCCAACACTGGCTCCATTCTGTTAGTCTGTCTGTCTGTCCATCTCTATTTATCTACCTACTTACTTACCTATCTATCTGTCAGTCAATCTGTCTGTCTGTCTAACTGTCTGTCCATTTATATCTATCTATATCTGTCCATCCATCAATCCACCCAATCTTTCCATCTCTGATCAATATCATCTATCTGTCTGTCTGTCTGTCTGTCTGTCTATCTATCTATCCATCTATCAATGTCCGTCCATTCATTTAGATATCTATTTATATCTAATATATCCATCCATCCATCTATATATTTATCTATATCATCTATCTATATCTATCTATCTGCCAACCATCTATCTTTTATCTATTCATTCATCCATCTATTCATGTATATCTATTTATATTTATCTATATATCTATATCTATCTGTACACCACCCATCCATCCATCCATCCAATCTATCCAGCTATACTTCCTATCTATCTATCTATCTATCTATCTATCTATCTATCTATCCGTATCTGTCTTTCCATTCATCCATTTATCTATCTGCCCATCTGTTCATTTATCCATCCATCCATCCAATCTATCCATCTAATCTATAGCTCTCATCTGTCTGTCTATCCATCCGTCTATCTATCTGTCTGTCTGTCCATCCGTCCATCCATCCATCCATCCATCCATCCATCTGCTCTATCTATCGATCTATCTATCTATCTATCTATCTATCCATATCTGTCTGCCCATTCATCCATCTATCCATCTACCCATCTGTTCTTTTATCCATCCATCCATCCATCCATCCATTTCTTCCTTCCAAGCTTTCCTGCAGAGACTCCTGGGTTGGTATCAGGGTTTATTCCAACATTCAAGGTCAAGAGACTCTGCAACAGTCGTGAAGTGTGGAAAAATAGTCATAAGTCCCTTTTTTCAAATGCCATTGTAACCTCAAACGGTCGCTAAACGTACGGTTGTGAGTCGAAGACTCTCTGTATTTCAGGGCACGTTGATTCTAACGAAACTCCCCAGTCCTTCTACCCCAGCGTTTTTTGTTAACAGAAGCCACAATTGATGGTTTCTCTCGGTGGGGATCAAAGCCACACCAAACACGCCTTGAAAGGGTGTTGAATTTCCAGAGAGACCCAAACTTTGGGGTCTGTTTTCCTGGAGGAGGGTTGAGATTTTGCAGAATACGCAAAAATTTGGGAAACCTTCTGGACGCAAATGAGTTTTCTCCCCCACTTTAAGAAGCGCGCCCCCCCCTTCCGGTTCACACTTTGAAAACTTCCTCAAAATTTCTCCTTTTCTTCCCAAATTATGACAGCTCCATGTTGAGCTCCTGCAGCTGAATCGGTTGTGAATGACACAACTGAGGCTCTGCTTTTACCAGGTCATCCTTGAATTACGACCACAGCTGAGCCCAAAGTGAGACAGGTGTTACGCGATTATTGCCCCATTTGACGACGTTTCTTGCCACAGTTATTAAGTGATTCACTGCAGTTGTTAAGTGAGTCACAGGGTTGTTAAGTGAATCTGGCTTCCTGCTTGTCAGAAGGCCGCCGAAGGGGATCACGTGACTCCCTGGGATTCTGTGACCGTCGTAAATACGCGTCAATGGCCAAGCGTCTGAATTTTGATCTCGTGACCGTGGGGATGCTTCAACAGTCATAAGTGTGAAAAGTGGTCCTAAGTCGTTTTTTTAGGGCCGTTGTAACTTCAAACAGTTACTAAATAAACCACTGTAAGTCGAGGACTACCTGCATTGTGCCACGTCACAATTCACATCTCTGTGTGCAAAGCAATGATGTGGTCATAAGACCATCCTTATTGGGGCCCAGGATTTCCAGGGCTAAGCAAGAGGACGGTTAAACCACGATCCATTTTAGAACCTTTTTGGCCATCTCGTTAAGTGAATCGCTGCGGTTGTTAAGTGAATCACACGGTCATTAAGCAAACCTAGTTTCTCCCGTTGACTTTGATGGAAGGCAGCTGGGAAGGTCACAAATGGTGATTGCATGACCCCCTCCCTCCCTCTCTTTCCCTCCCTCCCTCTCTCCTTTCCTCCCTCTCTTTCCCTCCCTCCCTTCCCCCTCCCTCTCTCTTTCCTTCCCTCCCTCTCTTTTCCTCCCTCTCCTTTCTCTAGCTCCATCCCTCCCTCTCTTTTCCTCCCTCCCTCTTTGCCTCCCTCTCCCTCTTTCCCTCCTTCCCTCCATCTCTTTTCCTCCCTCCCTCCATCTCTTTCTCTCCCTCCCTCTCTCCTTTCCTCCCTCTCTTTCCCTCCCTCCCTTCCCCCCTCCCTCTCTCTTTCCTCCCTCCCCCTTTTTCCCTCCTTCCTCCCTCTCTCCCTCTCTATCTCAATATTAATCAAATTGAATTTAGCAACCAAGCAAAACCAATAATATCAACAAATAAAAACTTAAAAAGTCCAATCTAAAAAAACAGCCCTATTAATAAATATCCTAAAAGCCAAAATAGAAATGATAGGAGATAGATGATCAAAATGCCCCCCTCAACCACGGAGACATCCCAACAGGATGGCAGTTGCCTCCCGGAACAAAATCTCCAAAACTCAACAACTCATAGTATAGGACCTATAGCTGGTATCTGGCTCAACAGCAGTAACTGTGAATAGTAAGTCAGAGTCCTAGTGGACCATCACTTAAATAGGAGCCTACTGTGTGCTGCAGCTGCCAAAAAGGCCAACTCAGTGCTAGGCTGCATGAACAGAGGGAGAGAATCAAGATCTCGTGAAGTATTAATACCACTTTACAAGGCCTTGGTAAGGCCACACTTGGAATACTGCATCCAGTTTTGGTCACCACGATGTAAAAAAGATGCTGAGACTCTAGAAAGAGTGCAGAGAAGAGCAACAAAGATGATTAGGGGACTGGAGGCTAAAACATATAAGGAACGGTTGCGAGAATTGGGTATGTCTAGTTTAACAAAGAGAAGGACCAGGGGGGACATGATAGCAGTGTTCCAATATCTCAGGGGCTGCCATAAAGAAGAGGGAGTCAAGCTATTCTCCAAAGCGCCTGAAGGCAGGACAAGAAGCAACGGATGGAAACTAACCAAGGAGAGAAGCAACCTAGAACTAAGGAGGAACTTCCTGACAGTGAGAACAATTAACCAGTGGAACCACCTGCCTCCAGAAGCAGTGAATGCTCCAACACTGGAGGTTTTTAAGAAGAGCTGGACAGCCATTTGTCCGAAATGGTATAGGGGTTCCTGCCTGAGCAGGGGGATGGGCTAGATGACCTCCAAGGTCCCTTCCAACTCTGTTATTGTATTTTATTCTATTTTCTTAATATCAAAATTTATATTGGTGAATGTTCCAGTGCAATGCTTAGGTTTGCTTTTGATTCTTGGATGAATGCATGGTTTATCTTCCACGCTTCTTTAAATATAATCAAAGCCCAGATTAAACTGCAAAATATATTCTGCTTATCGTACTGTAGGAAGGACAAAGATTTGCTATCAAGCGAATAAGAGTGAACCAGATCTCCAAGGAGCAGTGACATTTCATTTTAATCGTCTCATCTCTCACCTTCCCCAGAGATGAAACGGAGCGTAATCATCATTCTTTGGCAGCTGATTTTGAGAAAAGGCATCTGACGCTCCACTGATATGGCTTTCTAACACCCTCACCGAAGCAAAGATGTTGTGGTTATTTTTGTCGATTGCATTGTGATAGCCTCAGAGAAGGAGAGAAAAAAAATCACTTTTCAGTTTGCCCGTGACTGAGACCATCAAGAGGAAGATTTTTCAAACTTAGCAAGTTTAAGAGGGGAGAACTTCAACTCCCAGAATCCCCCAGCCAGCCATGCTGTAAGAGGGGTGGACTTCAACTCCCAGAATCCCCCATCCGCCATGCTTTAAGAGGGGAGGACTTCATCTCCCAGAATCCCCCAGCTGGCATGCTTTAAGAGGGGAGGACTTCATCTCCCAGAATTCCCCAGCTGGCATGCTTTAAGAAGGATGGACTTCAACTCCCAGAATTCCTCAGCCAATATGCTTGAAGATGGGTGGACTTCAACTCCCAGAATTCCCCAGCTGGCATGCTTTAAGAAGGATGGACTTCAACTCCCAGAATTCCTCAGCCAATATGCTTGAAGATGGGTGGACTTCAACTCCCAGAATCCCCCAGCCAGCATGTTTTAGGAGGGGATGACTTCAACTCCCAGAATCCCTCAGCCAGTTTGATTTAAGATCTTTCTTGAGACAGCTATTAAATGAATCACTGCAATTGCTAAGCTAGCAACACGGTTGTTAAGTGAATCTGGCTTCCCCACTGACTTTGCTTGTCGCCAAAGGGGATCAGGTGACCCTGGGACACTACAAGTGTCATAAATATGAGTCGAAATGTTGATCAAATAATAACCATGGGGATGACACGGTCATAAGCCTGCAAACTTATGACAGTGCCATGATAACTTTGAATGGTCACTAAACGAAAAGTTGTAAGTCAAGATGCAGGAGATTTCGGATCCCCAGTCTGCTTTGCTGAGAAACCATAGTTGGCTTGTGGCCATGTGCAGCCATACAACGTTTACCTCTTTTTATCCTGTTTTGGTTGCCATGATATAAAAAAGACATCTAGGAAAAGTGCAGAAAAGAGCAATAAAGATGATTAGGAGACCAGAGGCTAAAATGAAGAGAAGGACAAGGGGGGACAGGATAGCAGTCTTCCAATATCTCAGGGCTGCCCCAAAGAAGAGGGAGTCAAGCTATTCTCCAAAGCGCCTGAAGGCAGGACAAGAAGCAGCGGATGGAAACTAACCAAGGAGAGAAGCAACCTTAGAACTAAGGAGAAACTTCCTGACAGTTGGAACAATTAACCAGTGGAACTTCTTGCCACCAGAAGTGGTGAATGCTTCAACAGTGGAAGTCTTTAAGAAGAGACTGGACAGCCACTTGCCCAGAATGGTATAGGGTTCCTTGCCTGAGCAGGGGGTTGGACTAGATGACCTTCAAGGTCCCTTCCAACTCTGCTATTGTTTTATTCTGCACCAACAGTGATCCATGACAAATCAGAAGCCGGGGGTGGGGGGGAAGCAAACCACGAGTGGGGAACTGAGAAGGGCTTTCTTTATCTGGGTGCAACAAGTGAGACCTCTCGTTCTCCCATGTGCCAGTTCAGACAGAAGAGAGCCAAGTCAATCAGGACTGGGGACTTTGTGCGGCTAAATGATTTTATTCAGCAGCTGTAACCGATTTCCCTGCTCCATCATCAGGAGTGGAGGAGGAGATAAAATGGAGGACGGTTAGAGAGGCTGCATTGATGGAAAGAAAAAGGGGAAGGGAAGGAAAGAAAAGAAAAGAAGACAGGAAGGAGGAAAGAAGGAAAGGGAAGGGAAGTGAAGGCAGGAAGGGAGGGAAGGAGGAAAGAATGTTTTGTAAAGCTTCTTTCCTTCCTCCCTTCCTCTACTCCTTCCTTTGTTTCCTTTCCTTCTTTTATTTCTTCCTTCATTTCCTTTGTCTTTCCTTTCTCCCTTCCTGTCCTTCTCCTTTCTCCTTCCTTCCTTCCTCCCTTCCTTTCCTTCTCCTCACTCCTTCCTTCCTTTCTTTTTCTTTTTCTTCCTTCTTTCCTTTCTTCTCTTTCTTTCTCTCTCTCTCTCCCCCTCTGTCTGTCTGTCTTTCTTTTCTTTCTCTTCTTTCTTTTCTTTCTTTCTCTCTCTCTGTCCCTGTCTGTCTGTCTGTCTTTCTTTCTTTCTTTCTTTCTTCTTTCTTTTTCTCTTTTCTTTTTTTCTTTCTCTCTCTGTCTGTCTCTTTCTTTCTTCTTTCTTTCTCTTCTTTCTTTTCTTTCTTTCTCTCTCTCCCTGTCTGTCTCTTTCTTTCTTTCTTCTTTCTTTCTCTTCTTTCTTTTCTTCCTTTCTCTCTGTCTCTCTCTCCGTCTGTCTCTTTCTTTCTTTCTTCTTTCTTTCTTCTTTCTCTTTCTCTTCTTTCTTTTCTTTCTTTCTCTTTCTCTTCTTTTCTTTCTTTCTTTCTCTCTCTCTGTGTCAGTCTCTTTCTTTCTTTTCTTTTCTTTTTTTCTTTCTTTCCTCTAACATAAATACACTCCTCTTCCACAACTGGCTGTCTGTCCCATTCTGGCGGCCGGGAGCAGAACAGGCGTTCCTTGAAACAACCACCAATGTGTCTATTTCAGGCTGGGGTAACCTAAATAAATATGTACTTAAGAATCGTGGGCTGTTTCAGATGAGAGACCTCCGTAGAAAACACGTCCAAACCGCTTGCTCCAGAGAAGTCCTATTGACGTCAATGTTGCCAGCAGTGGATCAAATCTCCAGATTCCCTCCTAATCACTGTACAGTATTGTAATTTCCCAAAAATTCAGATTGCAAGGGTACCGTACGGGCTGAATCACATCAGAGACACAGAGAATTTTGGGGCTGAATTTTATGACTCAAGTCGCACATTTGGGACCCACAATGTGTTGCTTGTTGGCTGACAACAACCCTCCTTCCTCCCCCCCCCCATGCTCATTGCCTTAAAAAATATGCATCTATTTGTTTTAAATCATATTTTTTTTAAAAAAAAAAAAAAGCATTGACCATCCTAGCTCTTTCCTCAAAAGCCCATATTAATCGATCCTCAGTAACTGAGTTTAAACTTTCTCAGGATAAAGACATGTCCATCATTGACAAAAATTAAAAATAAATTGAAAGTTATAGGTAGCCCTCAATTTACGACCACAGATGAGCCCAAATCGCCCATTGCTAAGTGAATTTTGCCCCATTTTATGCCACAGTTATTAAGTGAATCACAGCAGTTGTTAGTGAGTCATACGGTCGTTAAGTGAATCTGGCTTCCCCCCTTGATTTTGCTTGTCAAAAGGTCACAAAAGGGAATCACTTGAACCCAGAGCACTGCGACCGTCATAAATATGAGTCAGTTGCCAAGCCTTTGAATTTTGATGACATGATCCTGGGGAGGCTGCATTGGTCGTAAAGGTGAAAAAACGTCATAATTCTTTTTTTATTGCCGTCATAACTTCAAATGGTCACTGAATGAACTGTCGTAAATCGAGGACTACCTGCAGTAGAGTACAAAAATAGTAATTAAAAACAATAAATAAATAAATTAAAATGAAAACAAAAAACAAACTTAATTGGTGTTGACAAGATCTGCATCCATGACACATACATAGCAGTTGCCAAGCAACCAAATATTGATCACGTGACCGTTCCGTACACTGCAATGGTCATGTGAGGACTGGCTATAAATCACTTTATTCAGTGCGGTTGTAACTTTGAACGGTGATCGTAAGTTGAGGACTTACCTGTATTTAATTTGAAGGCTATGTAAGGACTGAATGTCAGTTAACCCTACATTTGGATAAAAGAAAATCAGGTTGGTTACTTGGATGCTGGTTAAGCGGAGTTCTTAAGTAATGTAATAATTTTATTAAGTAATAAAATATTATTTGAGATTGTGAGAGAAGTCCACCTGCCTGGCATTTGAAAGCAAAGGTTACTTTGTCAGGTGCGGCCATAACACCCACTGTTACACAACCACAACCATTTGGTAAATAGTTAATTTTTCCAAGATCTGCTGATTGGCAATTTTTCTCTGTTGGCAGATGAAAGGTGAAGGAAGGGGCAAAGGAAGGAATCTATTCCAGAAATCCAGAGGTCAAAGATTCGACATCCTCTGATCTACCAACAAACCAACATTCTCGGTCACGGATTCTCTGGTTTCCCTTTCAGATCTTGGGGGGTTTATTGTCTTTATTCTTTTTTATAACTCAACTTACGACCACAGCTGAGCCCAGATCTTCCACTGCTAAGTGAGACAGTTGTTAAATGAGTTTTCCCCATTTTATGAACTTTCTTGCCACAGTTGTTAAGTGAATCCCTGCAATTGTTAAGTTAGCAATATAGTCGTTAAGTGAATCTGGGTTCCCCATTCACTTTGTTTGTCAGAAGGTCGCAAAAGGGGATCACGTGACCCCGGGACACTGTGACCATCATAAATAGAAGTCAGTTGCCACATAACTCATGGGGTTGCTACAAAAGTTGTGTGAAAAAAGGTTATGAATTATCTTTTTCAGTGCCGTTGTAACTTTGAACCGTCACTAAATGAACTGTTGTAACTCAAGGACTATTTCTATTGTTTTTTTAATTTTTTCATAAGCCATCTAGAGTCACTGAAAATGGGAAAGGGGCCATATAATTTCTCTGAATTAAACAATTAGTTAACCTGATGCTGGTTTTTTTGGTTGAATTTGAACACATGCGTTAAAGGAGAAGAAAGCAATGGAGGGATTCAGCAGGTTTGCACCGGTTCAGCAGAACCAGTAGCTAATTTTTTTGTTGCCCAGGCCAAGAATGGACTTCCGGAAGTGGCATCCACGAAGAGAACTGGTTTTTCACCTATTTGAATCCCACCTCTGGAAGAAAGCCACTCTGCTTAGCGTGGATTTGGGTTATTCATCTTCTAGTGAAATCAGGATGGGATAATGGTAGCCAGAAAAATAAGGAAAAAATAATAATGTTCAGCTTATACCCCAAAAGACCCCCCCCCCCCATTTTCTAAATTGGTATTAAATGCCTGAGATGATGGAGGTCTTAGATTTTGCTTTTTAAAAAATATTTACAATTTCCACCCCTCTTAAAACATGCTGGCTGGGGGATTCTGGAAGTTGAAGTCCACCCCTCTTAAAGCATGCCGGCTGGGGGATTCTGGGAGTTGAAGTCCACCCCTCTTAAAGCATGCCGGCTGGGGGATTCTGGGAGTTGAAGTCCATCCATCACAAGAGTCCATGCATCAGAAGTTGCCCAGGGTGAAAAACACTGCCTAGATCTTACATATTATCCCTGAAACTTAAATTCTCATGCGCCAGCAAAATCATTGTGTGCATTCTTGCTGTAAAGCAATGGGGACTTATTCAGGAATAATAATTCTAACCTGGCTTGGATAAAACCCTTTTCGTTCTTCTCCTCACCAGCATTTAGGATGGGGCCCTGAAGAGCAGAGAACATGTGGGGTAAAATCAAATTTTTAATCAGGATTTAGCTTTCTGCATTTCAGTAATCGATGCCAGCTTTTCTTACGTGGGTGTTTTATTCCCAGGTCTTCGGCAGGAGAAAAATTCTTACTGAGCAGGTTAAAAATATGAAAAATAAAAGAGAACAAATCCCCCCCCCCAATTGGATTGTTTGCAGCAAGAACTTTGAGCTTTCCAAAATGGTCTTTAAAATGCCAGAAGACTTTTTAAAATTCTGAATATTCACTTCTTCAAGGTACCTGCCGATTCTTTGCAACAAAAAGTTGCTTGCACTATTTTTGCCATCTTAGACACAGGTTGCTAAGACTGAAAAGTGGACTTAGGAAACAGTTATTAGCCCATCGGTCACTCTGGCTGCAGCCAGATTGCCAAGAATGAAAATGACAATTGGGCCTAGTTATTATTATTTTGGGTTGAGATTCAGCAATAGAAGTGTCAGGCCTACAGGGTTTATCAATTTTTAAGCTGGAAAATTAGTCAATTTCAGCCAACCAGGTCTGGGAAGCTGGTTTGCAAGTGGGCCTGGAGAGCTGGTCAATTTCAGATGTGAGGTCTGCAGAACTGGTCAGTTGCAAGAGTAGCTCTGCAGAGCCTAGAAATTTCAGACAGTAGTGTGTCTGCAGAAGTGGTCAATTTCAGGCATCCCATTTGCAGAATTGGTGAGTGTCAGCACTGGTCTTCCAAGTCTGTCAATTTTAGGTACCCAGTCTATAGAACTGGTCAATTTCAAGTGCCAGGTATGCTCAGCTGGTCTATTCCAGGGATCCAGTCTGCAGAATTGGTTGATTTCAAGCGCTATGTTTGCAGAGTGGGTCAATTTCAGCTCTGGCCTGCAGAATTAGTCAATTTTAGACATGGAGCCTTTACAATAATCAATATAAAGCTGCAGGGCTGCAGATCTGGTCAATTTCAACATTGGGTCTGCAGAGCTTGTCAATTTTAAGTGCCAGACCTGCAGATCCAGTTAATTTCAATGTTCAGTCTGCAGAATTAGTCAATTTCAGACACAGAGTCTGCAGAATGGGTCGATTTTAAGCTCCAGGTCCACAGAACCGGTTAATTTCAGTGTTGTGTTTTCAGAAGCAGTCAATTTCAGACACGGAGTCTATAGAGCACTGCAAGTCTGCAGAGCTGATCAATTTCAAGCATTTTGTCTATAGAGCCAGTTAACTTCAGGGCCAGGGCTACAGAGCAGGTCTACAGATCTAGTCAATTTCAGCGACTGGGCTGCAGATCTAGTCAATTTCAGACATGGAGTCTACAGAGCAGGTCAATATAAGCTTCTGGTCTTCAGATCTAGTCAATTTCAGACAGTGAATCTGCAGAGCTGGTCAACTCCAGGCACCGGGTCTGCAGAGCTAGTCAATTTCAAGACATGGAGTCAATTTCAGCCCCACCTCACCCCCACCCCCCACTGGAGAATTAGTCAATTTCAGACACGGATTTTACAGAGCGGGTCAGTAGCCAGTCCCGGGTCTCCAGATCCAGCCAATTCCAGCCTTGAGTTGCAGAACTAGTCAATTTCGGACACGGATTCTACCGAGCGGGTCAGTAGCCAGTCCGGGATCTCCAGATCCAGCCAATTCCAGCCTGGAGCTGCAGAACTAGTCAATTTCAGACACGGATTCTACCGAGCGGGTCCAAAGCAAAGCCAAAGGTCTGCAGATCTGGTCGCTTCCCGCGGCGGCGCGCCGGAGAGCTTGGGGTTTCGGCGCAGGCAGCGCGGAGCTGAAAGGCGGCGATTGAGCTCCAGCCAAGCGGCGGGGGCCAGCGGGAGGCTCCAGAGATGCGACCGGGGGACGGCCGGCCCGGACGGAGGGCGCCTCGCCTCTTTCTCCCTTCCTCCCTTTAAGAAAAAAAAAAAGAGGATAAAAATCCGCTTTTCTGGGCCGACCTGGGAGACGTCCGCAGCGGCTGGAAGGAGAGCAGCGAGGCCGGGGAGCCTCGGCCGCCTTCGGCCACTTCCCTCCGGATCCTCCCGGCCTTCGGCCCGACAGGCGATGCTGGCGGGGGAGCCGAGGGACCGGCGGGCGTACTTGACGGAGAGGATCGGTCGACTCCTGGGTTGTTTTCCTCCCCGCCGCCGCCTCCTTCTCCTCTTCCGCGGCGCCTTCGGGTAGGTAGGCGAAGCGGCCAGGTCGCCGCTTCTCCTCTGAGCCGGAGGGAGGGAGAGAAAGAAAGAAAGAAAGAAAGAAAGAAAGAAAGAAAGAAAGAAAGAAAGAAAGAAAGAAAGAAAGAAAGAAAGAAAGAAAGAAAGAAAAGGGGAAAGGAAGGGAAGGGAAGGGAAGGGAAGGAAGGATTGGGAGCGATCGGGCGACACGCGCTGGCCCCGGGCGCTCGGCTGGCCCCGCCGGGCTGCTCGCCTTCCACAAAGCCGCGAGTGTGAAGAGGATGCGTGTGGTGGTTGTGGGTCGCGCCGGGGACCTGGGGTGAACCTCTCTCGGCTTTTCGGAAAACTACTTCCAGCTCGGGGGGACGGGAGAAACCAACTTGCAGACGTTGGGAGTTCTTGGGAAAACCCAGCTTCTTTCTTTCTTTCTTTCTTTCTTTCTTTCTTTCTTTCTTTCTTTCTTTCTTTCTTTCTTTCTTTCTTTCTTCCTTCCTTCCTTCCTTCCTTCCTTCCTTCCTCTCCTTCCTTCCTTCCTTCCTTCCTTTTCTCTCCCTTTCCTTTCTTCTTTTTCTTTCTACCTTTCTTCTTTCCTTCCTTTTTTCCTTCCTTTTCTCTCCCTCTCCTTTCTTCCTTTCTGTTTCTTTCTACCTTTCTTCGTTCCTTTCCTTCTTTCTTTCCTCCCTCCCTTCCTCTCTCCCTCCCTTTCTTTTTCTTTCTTCCTTCTTTTACCTCCTTGCTTCCTTTTCTTTTTCTCCCCCTTCCTTCCTTCCCTCCCTCCCTCCCTTCTTTCCTTCCCTCCCTCCCTTCCTTCCTTCCTCCCTCCCTTCCTTCCTTCTTTCCTTCCTTCCTTCTTGTTTGATGCAAATCCTCCAAGAAGCATTCTCCCTCCTTCCCTCCCCCTTTCTTAATTGAATCGCCAACGACCAACTTTACTGCAGCTAAAAATAAATTGGGTGGTTTTCCAGCGCTTTCTCCCCACCTCTCCTCCCGGCCCCTCCCCTTTCTCTTTTCCCCACCTTCCCCGGGGTTTGACAAATAAATTATCTGAACTCCCCCCCCCCGGCTCATTAAAAAAGAAAGAAAGAGAGGAGAGAACAGAAGAGGGGGGGCGAGGAAACCCATTGCAGATCTGACACATGGATTTGATTTCTCGGCTGCGGGGCAGACGCGCGGCCCGAAAAGAAGCCACCAGCGGGATCTGATGCTCCTTGCGATCTTCGGAGATCGCCCCCCCCCCTTCCCGGGAATATCTTCCTATTCGGTTAGCTCAGCTCCCCCCACCTCGCCGCTGCAGTTTTTAAAACTCTTTGGACTTTCTGTCGTGTGAACGTGGCTGGAGACGCTGTCTGTCTTCTCTTCCCCCCCTTTGGGCTAATCCACGTTTGACAGCGAAGAAGTGCAAGGAGGATCCACTGGATTACAGGATCGACTCCCTCCCTCCGCTTGCGATCCTTGGATATTTCCAGAGCCCCCCTTGGCTATGGGATCCCACTTGATCGATCGCGGTCTGCGATTCCTTGTTTGCTGCTCCGCGTTAACTTCTGTTTTTGCGATGGTAAGTCTCACGCAGCTTCATCCCTCTTACCTTGTCTGGTTTTATTTTGTTTTTGGGGAATTGTTCGCCAGGTTGAGGAAGGGTCTTTAATTTGTAATTTCAGCGGCTGAGTTTAGCCCACACGTGGAATCAGCCCGGGAGGGTGCCGGGTTTAAACTTAGTTAGTTTACTGGGAATTCGAGTGTGTGTGAATTCAGTCTATTCAGTATATAATTATCTGTTCAATTTATGGGAGATATTATAATACTCTAATCCAGGGATAAGCAAAAAAAATGTGCTTGGTGCAAACTTGATCCTGGAGAAAAAAGATGTGGCTGTATCAAGTTTTATATACAGATTTTTAAAATGCTGTGAAATGCATTTTTCTTGGGGGCTGCTTGGTGTTATCAAATGTTCCGTCAATGTTGGACTTTTGTTAGAAAAATCACAACTTTATTTGTTGCTATTTTTCCACCTTTTCCCCCTTCCTTCCTTCCTTCCTTCCTTCCTTCCTTCCTTCCTTCCTTCCTTCCTTCCATCTATTCCTTCCTTTCCCTTTTCTTTCTTTCTTTCTTTCTTTCTCTCTCTCTCTCTCTCTCTTTCTCTCTCTTTCTATTTATCTTTAGAGTTTGGAAACAGGTTCATGAGCTTCCACCTTTAATTCCTGCAATATACCGTATTTTTCCATCCTGGTGTCTGAAGGGTCCAGTGTAATTAAAAAGATTGTCTATTACTGTTTCTGTAGACTTCATCACCATTTAAGACTATTGCCATAAGCCAATTATGTGTGTTTGTGTTTGTGCACGCGTACACACGTATGCACAGCATATATGTGTGTGCATGCATTTTTACAACCCCGCTTCCTTGCTGGAGAAAAGTCATAAAATACATTTAAAAAAAAACTTTTATTGAGTTGGCAAAGTCGCAATAGGATTTGGACTTAGCCCCTCTCATTTAGCACTGATTGCCTTCTGATAAGCCCATGACTGTTCTAAAATCAGAAATAAACGAGAATATGTTTTGAAAGTCAACTAAAAGCATCGCCTTTCATAAATTCATTTGGAAAGATAAATAGATAAGATCTCAGTTGCAATTGAGAGGCCTCTGTTTACGGATTGGGGTCTCAGCAAAACGGGATAGAATATTGAAAAAGACTCAAATTTCTGCATTTTTGCACTGTAATGTTTCCACACACACACACACACATAAGTCTATCTTCCCAATCATATTGCAAAACTGTGCATGCCTTATGTGAAAGACGCAACCTTAAACACGAACATGTTTTAGGGAACGCGTTTTAGGGAACGCCAGCCGTAAGAGCAAGAATAACATGTGATGTGGTTACTGTCTTCCAGGATTAACCTGATTAAAGGAACTGAGCATCAGGTGGTTAAAGGAAGCCAGATGTTCTGAACATCTGGGAGAACCTGGTTTGTAGATAACCAAGTTCCCCTCAGATCGTGTAGGTAACCAAGTCCCTTGGGTTGTTTATTGAAAGACATCACAAACTGTTCGTGTATTGGGAAAAAATTATAAGAGAGCAGGGTGTTCTCCAAGAGCAAGATCTATGTGGTAGGACAATCATTTCCTTCTTCCGCTGACCAAACCACTCAACTGTTCTCCAAAAAGTGTCATCTTGAATTCACTATATTCACCAATCCCATAGTTGAGTCAACTTGTTTAGCAAGAGTGCATAGGGCATGTGAAAATGCTCTCTTGCCTTACTTGGGTTGACTTTTGGAGTAGAATTTTTTTCCAGCCTGGTGGTCTTTTGGAGAGACCCAACGTCTTCTCAACAAATTGAGAAATGGCTTCGTGTCGCTGGACTAACAGCTGCCCATTGCTATGAAAATACTCCGTGTTTCTAGTTAGGGTTAAAGGTGGTTGGATAAATTGGAAAGAATTGTCCCTCTGTTACTTTTGGATGGTGTTCGTCAACCTCGGCAACTTGAAGATGTTAGAATTAGAATAATAGAGTTGGAAGGGATCTTGTAGGTCATCTAGTCCAACCCCCACCCAAGCAGGAGACCCTACACCATTTCTGACAGATGGCAGTCCAGTCTCTTCTTGGACGCTTCCAGTGATGAAGCTCCCACAACCTCTGAAGGCAACTTCTGTTTCATTGGTTGATTATTCTGTCAGGAAATTTCTCATTTCTAGGTTGAATCTTTCCTTGATCAGCTTCCATCCGTTATTCCTTGTCTGGCCTTCAGATGCTTTGGAAAATAGGTTGATCCCCTCTCCTTCTCTGTGAGACCCCCTCAAACATTGAAAGTCTGCTATCATGTCTCCCCTGGACCTTCTTTTCACTAGACTCGCTATGCCCAATTCCATCAACCTTTCCTTATATGTTTTAGCCTCCAGTCCCTTAATCATCTTTGTTACTCTTCTCTGCACTCTTTCTAGAGTCTCAATATCTTTTCTATACTGTGGAGACCAAAACTGTTTGCAGTAATGGGTGGGGTCTTACTAAGGCTTTATAGAGTGGTATTAGTACCTCACGCTGGGGGATTCTCGGAGTTGAAGCCCACACATCTTCAAGTTGCCAACGTTGTGGAACAGGGCTTTCAGTCCTGTTTTGCCTGCTCTTGAGGACAAAATAACTGACGAAAAACGTTGGAAGAGACTTTGAAGGTCTTCTAGAGATCAACCCCCTGCTCAAGCAGGAGGTCCTACACCATTCCAGACAAATGGTCTCTTAAAAATCTCCAGTGATGGAGCACCCACAGCTTCTGTAGGCAGATCAAGATTTTGGAGGTCTCCAAGGTGGACAATTGTTGGGGCGACAAAAGCTGAACTCTTCAAAATGGGTGCGTTGAACAAGCATACATCCTCCTGGTTTTTTTTCCATCTGCTGGGATTCAGAATACAAATGAGAGGTTACGAGGACTTGAGGTTCTTGTTTGAGGGGACCCAATATAGATCCTGCCAGTTCAACCAACATTTGTGGGACCCCCAAATCAGGTTAAACGTCAAACATTACCCCAAAAGCACCAGCTGAGTTGACTTCTCTCAATTGGGGACTTTGAATCTAAGATTGATAAACCAATCCTGGTTACTTTACCAACTTATGTGCAGATACAAGCAACATCTTTATTTTCATGGTCTTCTTTTCATCTGACACCCCCCCCCATTAGGCAGGTGCTCAAATTATCTACAAGAACATTTTTAATTTGTATTTCATGTGAGTTAATGGAGTGGCATTGACAGAACTTTGCAAGCAGTCCTCAACGTACGACCACAATGGAGGCCAACATTTATTTTGCTAAGCAAGAGAAATGTGGAGTGAGTTGTGCCTCGTTTTACAACTTTTCTTGCCACGTTTGTTAAATGAATCACTGCAGTCGTTAAGTTAGACACACGATTGTTAAGTGAATCTGGGCTTCCCTGTTGACTTTGCTTATTAGGAGGTCACATGACCCCGTCATAAGTACAAGTCAGTTGCCAAGCATCTGAATTTCTATCGCGTGACTGCAGGGATAATGCAACAGCCATAAAACAGTTGTAAATCACTTTTTTCCAGTGCCGTTGTAAGTTTGAATGGTCACTAAATGAAATGTTGTAAGTCAAGGACTGCCTGTATTTTAGAATAAAATAGGCACTTATTTTACAGACAGGTATTTTCTTGATCTTGCTGGAGATATGAGCAAAAACTTTGTTTTTGATTTATGTTTTGATTGAGTTAATGGAATGGCATCGACAGAGCTTTATTTTACAGTAAAATGCTCGCTTATTTTAGGGAGAGTTATTTTCTGGACCTCGGTGGAGATGTGAGCAAAATCTTCCTTCCAAAATAAAAATCTTGTTTTTCATTTGCATTTCGGGCGACTTCGGGGAATGGCCTGGATTGAGTTTCATTTTATGCTTTTCTCGATGTTTTCTAAGAGGCTCCGAAAAAATTTCTAAGAGAAAAGAGAAAAATAACCTGCTTTCTGGGCAAGAGGGTCTTTTTCCCACACCCCAATTTTTTTTTTTTTTTGCATACCGTCCAGAATTCCTTTGTGAGGGAGAAGAGTGGGGTTTTTTTTAATGTGATCAATGAAAATAACAATAAAATGATAATAAAATAAACGTAACAAAATAAAACAATAAAATACATTGACATTTCAAAAGGATCTTATTGCCACTTTTTGCTACATAAAGACCCTGTTTGTCAAGCATCACCAATTCAGACTGTCTGTCGCCAATCTATCCATCTCCCTAAGTAAGCATCTATCTCTACACTGTATCTCTCTCTATTTATCCATCCATACCTATTTATTTTTCTATCTGCCCATCCATCCATTCATGTCTCTATTGATCTCTCTTTCTCAGTATCATCTATCTATCTATCTATCTATCTATCTATCTATCTATCTATCTATCTATCTCTGTCATCTCTATCTATCTATCTATCTATCTATCTTGATTTATGTCATCTATCTATCTAGCTAGCTAGCTAGCTATTTATCTCACCTATCTCTGTCTCTCTAATCACATCTCTATCTATCTCTATCTGTCTCTATTTATGTCATCTATCTGTCTATCTATCTAGCTATTTATTTCTATCTATCTCTGTCATCTATCTGTCATCTATCTATCTATCTCTATGTCATCTATCTAGCTAGCTAGCTATCTCATCTATTTATCTCATCTGTCTATCTATTTATCTAATCACATCTCTATCTATCTATCTATCTATCTATTTATCATCTATCTATCTAATCACATCTATCTCTCTATTTCTATCTCATCTGTCTGTCTATCTATCTGTCTGTCTGTCTATCTGTCTGTCTGTCTGTCTGTCTGTCTGTCTCTCTCTCTCTTTCTCTCTCTCTCTCTCTCTCTCTCTCTCTCTCTCTCTCTCTCTCTGTGTGTGTGTGTGTGTGTGTGTGTGTGTGTGTGTCTGTCTGTCTCCTCAGCATGCTGATTCTTCCTCCTGTTCTTCCATCTCTGGTCCTCCAAGACCGTTCCAGACTGCCAAGCTGAGCTTGTCCGCACCTGAGCAGGCTTTCAAGCAGGAGCTCAGCAACCCTTTATGGGGGGGGGAGGGGGAGGGGGGCAAAGGTCACGCCAGCAACGAAGAAGGAGACCTGCATCACCTCCACTTCCAGGTTTGGAAGCCCAGCAGACAGGAAACCCCCCCCCCACTTGCTCCCTCCCCAATGGATGGAGGCATCCCTGGAGGCTCAGGGACTCATCCAAGGTTAGGTTGCCAACCCAAAATTGACTTCATTATTTTTTTAACCAAAATACCCCCCTCCTCCCTCTTTCATTAACTCCCAACTCCAGTGCTTCACCTGAGAAAGCTCTTCGAACAACCAACTCTGAAAATGTGACACCTCCAACTTGGTGGAAAAACACACAGCGAGTCCTCAGCTATTTGCTATTTGCTTAGCAGCCATTTGAAGTTACAGCGGCCCTGGAAAAAAAGGGAGTTTTGCTCGTTTTTCACCCTTACGGCCGTCCCCGTGATCACCTGATCAAAATTCAAGCAGCCTGGCCACTGACTCGTATTTACGACGTTTTGCAATGTCCCCAGGAGTCACGCGATCCCCCTTTGCGACCTCTGGCAAGCAAAGTCAATGGGGAAAAGCCGGATTCACTTAACAACCGTGTTACGAACATGGCAAAGAAAGTTGTCAAATGGAGGCAAAACTCTCTGCCAGTCAGGATTCTGACAACTCTGATGGTTGAGAAAGTTCTTGTGTCAAAATGGCGGAAATTTGCTCCAAGCTTTAAGGAATCTGGAGATTCCGACAAGAAACCACAAGCGAGGCTGAAAAACAGTGTGGATGTGTGTGGTACACAATTGTGTGCCGTGTCTGGTGTAAGCCTATTCCTGTTACGTCCCTAAAAGAAAACATATGTAGGTAGTCCTTGATTTACAACCACAACTGAGCCCAAAATTTATGTTATTAAGTGAGATGGTTGTTAAGTGAGTTATGCCCTGTTTTGTGACCTTTCTTGCCTCACCTGTCAAGTGAATCATTGAAGTTGTTAAGTAAACAACACAGCTGTTAAGTGGATCTGGCTTCCCTACTGACTTTGTCAGAAGATCACAAAACCCCGAGACGCCACAACTGTGGTAAATATGAATCAGCTACCCAGCATCTGAATTTTGATCACTGGACCATGGGGACGTTGCGGTGGTCATTAAGTGTGAAAATCGGTCATAAATCAGTTTTTTCAACACCATTGTTACATTGAACGGTCACAAATGGTGATAAATTGAGGTCTATTTGTAGCCTAACAGTCTTCAGGGATTAAAAACCACATTTCTACAGGGGATGAATTGTTACTTTCCTTTTTTTTATGGTCAGTGCTTCAAAAAAGAAAAAAAAAAATCTCCAGGGGAGACTTTTCTCATTCTTGGGAAAAGATCAGGAACAAATTGAATTTCTTGTCCGTGTGAATCATTGATTTTTTTCCCCCTGTGCTCCCGGGAAGTCAATAAATAAACGTTTGAAGAGATCAAACGGAGCACGAAGATCCACCGGTTTTCCTTTCCTTTCTTTGCTGCTGACCGGCGTTTAAAATCTTTTCTCCTCTTGTTCAAGAGAGATCCTCGCCAACTTCAACGCATCTTCGTCCAGACACCCATCGAATCTGGCCCTTTTTAAAAAAAAAAAAAAAATCTGCAAAGAGGGGTCCAGCAGAAGCAATTTAAATCTTTTCTGTTTGTTTCTCTGTACTTTTTTTTTCTTTTTTAGCCTTAATATTCAAAATTGCATTTGCCAGTTTAGAGTTTCCAGGAAGGATCTCCTGTTAGTGCTCCTTCTTCACACTTTATTTTATTTTATTTTATTTTATTATTTTATTTTATGTTATTTTATTATTTTATTTTATTTTATTATTTTATTATTATTTTATTTTATTCTATTTTATTATTTTATTTTATTTATTGCATTACACTGCATTGTTTTATTTTATTATTTTATTTATTGCATTGCACTGCATTGTTTTATTTTATTATTTTATTTATATTATATTATAATATTACATTATATTACATTACAATACTACACTATGCTGTATTATTACACTATTTTAATTTAGATTACTATATTTTATTTTACATTACTTTACTATACTTCATATTATTTATCCTGCCTGAGCAGGGAGTTGGACTAGATGATCTCCAAGGTCCCTTCCAACTTTATTATTATTGTTGTTGTTGTTGTTGTTATTGTTGTTGTTATTATTATTATTATTATTATTATTATTAAAGTTAAATGTAGTCCTCAACTTACGACCACAGTTGAGCCCAAAATTTCTGTTGCTAAGTGAGACATTTGTTAAATGAGTTTTGTTAAGCGAAGCACTGCAGTTGTTAAGTTAGGAATGTGGTTGTTAAATGAATTGCTTCCCCCTTGACTTTGTCAGAAGATTGCAAATATGGCAACCGTCGTAAATATGAGTCAATCCCCATGGGTCTGGATTTTGATCACATGACCACAGGGATGCTGCAACGGTCGTAAGAGTGAAAAACTGCCCTAAGTCACTTTTTTCAGTGCTGTTGTAAGTTTGAACAGTCTCTAAAACGAACTGTTGTAACTTGAGGACTTTACTGTAGCTTTTCTGTTTCTTTATATTTTTGCAAGGAAGAAAATGTGCAGGAAGAGTTTACACCATATTCATGAACGGGAACACCTAGAAATTGTTCCTCCTTGCCCTGAGATTATGCTTAACCCAGGTTAAGGGTGTTGTGTGAACGCAGCCTCCGGATCTTAAAACCAAAGGCAATGAAAATTTTGCACCAGCTATTCTAGCAAAGAGTTAGCAGATGAATTAAATCACCAGAGGAATTTTCTGCTGAAAAATTCAAGATCATCTGTTTCTATCAGAGTTGTCCATGAGACTTTGCTCTGTGTGCGTGCGTGCGTGTGTGTGTGTGTGTGTTTAAATTGCTGGCTAAAAATTAATTTTAGCAGCTGTATTTATTACTATTATCTCTGGAAAACCTCCGCCTGTTTTCCATGGATGCTGGCGGAGAGAAAACAGCGAGAAATAGAGTAGGGCGAAGGTGCTAATTCTTTATCTGTGTGTAAGATTCTGCAAGGTATCTCAAACATGGGTTTTGCACAGTGAGGCTTTTGAACCTCCGTAGAAATTTCTCAACCATCCTTGGCTGCCCCGGTTGGATAGCTGCCGTGCTAGGAAATGCACATTGTCAGGAAAAAAAACCAGTTGCAGGTGCTAAAAAAAAACAATAGTTGCAGATAGTTGTGGAAACAAAAGAGAGGAATTTCTTGATTTAGAATCAGAATCAGAATAGAGCTGGAAGGGATCTTGGAGGTCATCTAGTCCAACCCCTGGTCAGGCAGGAACCCCTACACCATTGCAGACAAATGGATGTCCAGTTTCTTCTTAAAAAACCTCCAATGTTGGAGCGTTCACAACTTCTGGAGGCAAGGAGTTCCATTGGTTAACTGTCCTTGCTGATTTATACAGGTAGTCCTCAACTTATGTCCATTGTTGGGTTAGGTTTCGTAAATGGATGCAGTCATAAAGCAAGACATCACATGATGTGACCTGATTTCTTTTTTAAAAAAAAACAACTTTTATTTGAATCCTGGCCCCCATGAAGTGAATTATATGGTTGTTAAGTGAATTGCATGGCCGTTAAGTGAATCACATGGTCGTTAAGCGAATCTAACTTTCCCCATTGAATTTGCTTGTTGGAAGCTCTCTAGGAAATGAGATTGTAAATGTGAGTCAGTTGCCAAGCGCAAAATTGTGGTTCTCTGGTTGTGGGATGGTGTGACATCATGCCAACGATGGATCATTAGTTACATTTTACAAGTCCGTTGTAACTTTTGAACCGTTCTTAAGCAAACAGTCATAAGTTGAGGACTGCCTGTATAGTCACCCATCTCAGAGGAAAATGAATGGAGATATACCTAAGTGTTCCTCCTTAAAACTTTACAGCTAGTTTACTTCGGGTTTGGAAGAAATATTATAGCACTGATTCAAGAATTCCATTATGGGCTATTCCATGGCATGCAATAGAAGGAATAAGGAGAGGAGTTAAGATGGATATTACTTCTTATACACAATTACTTAAGTGGGATGGTAAAAATTGGCAATTAAAATCTATGGATGAATTAGCACAAGAAAATATTATTTATTCATGGTTTCAGTATAGACAATTATTGGAAAGGTGGAAGATAGATTACAAGGTGAGCTTGCTTAGAGAGGATGAGAATTTGCTAAAACAAATTAGAGATCAAAGTCGAACCCACATTAAAAGAATTTATGGTGTCTTGGTGGAATTGGACTCAGAAGCAGAGCTAGTTAAAGATTGTATGGTTAAGTGGGCACAAAATTTTGATGAACCAATTTTATTAGATACTTGGGAGATTATTTGGGTGAGGAATGTTAAATTCACGCAAGCCCAAAACTTACGGGAAAACTTTTATAAAATGTTTTATAGATGGCACCTTGATCCACAAAAAATGTCTCGTATGTATCCAAACCTGCAGCCTAAATGTTGGAGATGTGGTTGCTTGGATGCTACTTATTATCATATTTGGTGGTCATGTAAAAGTATTAAAGCTTTTTGGATTAAGATATGGTGGAATATTCAAAGAATTTTTAAAAGAAGGATAAAATTTACTCCACAATTGTTTTTGTTGGGTATTGTTTCTGATTGTGATGATAAAGAGATTATTTTAATGTTAAATTTAATTACTGCGGCTAGGTTGTTAATAGGGCAATATTGGAAGAAGGAATTTTTGCTTACTTTGCAAGAATGGTTTTTTAAAGTTTCCTACTTAGCGGAAATGGCAAAAATTTCAGCTTTCTTGAAAGATCAATCGCAAGAGAAGTATCTTTCGGTGTGGAAAAGATGGATAAATTTTATACAATATAAATATGATATAAGAAAATATTATTTAGCTTTTGAATAATTTATATAAGTTTAAGATATTATTTAGAAGTGTAATTGTTATTATTCTTTAATTTTTTATTATTATTATTTCTTTTTATTTTCTTTTTTTTTTCCTCTTTTTATTTCTTATATATAATGGAGTTAAAGTATTTTACAATTTGTTTATTGTGTATAATTATATTTGCTTAAGGTTTATTTGGGTTTAAAACTTTTTTTCTTTTAAGATCTAGTTAAGCCTGTATTCAGCTCTGGGAAGAACGGGGGAGGGTTTTGGGGTGGGTTGGGAGGGATTGGGGAAGGGGTTTTTATTGTTAAAATTTTAAAAATTTTTAATTAAAAAAAAAAACCTTTACAGCTAGTCCTTGTTTAGTGACCGTTTAATGTTACCACGGCCTGAAAAAAAAATTAAGACCATCTTTCATGCTTAACAACTGTCGGTCACGTGATCAAAGTTCAGATGCTTGGCAATTGATTCGTATTTATGACGATTGCAGCATCCCCAGGGTCACGTGTTCAAAATTCAGACACTTGCCAGTTGATTCCTATTTATGACGGCCGCAGTATCCCAGGGCCACGTGATCCCCTTTTGTGACCAAAGTCAATGGGAAAGCCAGATCCACTTAACAAGCTTGTGACTGACTTAACAACTGCAGGGATTCACTTAAGAAGTGGGGTGAGAAAGATGGTAAAATGAGAGAAAACTCCCTGAACAACTGTCTCACTTAGTAACGGACATTTTGTGCTCAGTTGTCTTCGTGAGTCAAAGACTGCCTGTATCTTCGTTTTGTTTGTAACGCTGGAGATAAAGGATCCACTTTAGAAAAAAAATATAGTATATAATCAAGATTGTCTCACAATCACGTAAAATCTAAACCTTCACAAGAACAGAGAAGGGGACAAATTGAATAAAATACAGCAAAATGGTGTAAAATTCCTGATTGCTGATTTTCTCCATCATATTCCTCTCCTTTGCTGAATATGGACAGAGACTTCATAAATATCTGATCTCGTCAACAAAAATCATCTTTTTAAAAAAAAAAAAAAAAAGGAAAAGAAAAATGAGAGTCAAAAGACTATAAAAAAAATGTTTAGGAGGAAAAAAAAGCTCAGAAAAAAAAATGGCCCTGTACAACGAAGACCCTATAAAGCCTAAACTTTTAAAACTTTTTAAAAACACGAGAAAGGAGACAATTGCATAAAATGCAGTAGAAAACATTTAGAAGCATGAAACATGAAAATACACAAGATATAAAAGTAAAACGAAAATAAACATAAATAAATAAAGGGTAATGGTAAAATAGGAATTGAGCACAATAAGACTACAGTAGAATAAATCCAAAAATAGATAGGGGAAAAAAATCGTAATGGCTTTTTTCCAAGATTAGGAAGCCTAATACTTTTTTACAGAAATCCCTGCAGACAGAAACTTAGCAGCTTGAATCCTTGGAATCTGCAGAAAATTTGCAGAATATAGGTGGGTCCTTATCGCAGATCTGGGGGCTGCTGGGAGCCAGGATCCAGTCTAAAAGTCAAGATGGCCACTGCAAAGATTGGACAGCACGATTGCAGCCGCCATTTTGACTTTTTTGACCTGTCTCCTATAAGATGGATTTCTTTACCTTCCTATTCATCTGACTTTTGATCCTCTTCCTAACCGTAGTTGGATCCTGGTTTAGATCAGCTTTGGTGTAAGATGGGGGGGGGGAAACGTGTGAATCTCAGCTCCGTGCAGTTGCACAACAACAAATGTGCAGGTTCTTTGCTCTTTTGCACAACAGTTGCGGCCACCTTATATTTACAGAACATAAGAGCTTTTTTCTGCCTTGTTTAGGGATTAACAAAGATTTCCTTACTGTAAATATCCACCCATTGCGGCTAACCAGTGGGGCTGCCGAAACGCTGTGATCCCTGTGTGTGTGTGTTTCTGCGTTGTGATGTGTGGTCCTTTGGGCTTTTGCAGTCTCCAAATCAACCCCCCCCCCAAATCCTCCACAGCCCATCTTTTGGGGAAATAAAAAGATAATAAAGTCGTCCCACCTCGCAGGAGGGTTACAAAGACAGGAGAACAGGAACGGGGGGGGGAGCAGGTGAAGCCCTCCCCCTTTTTATCACCAGGAGACGGTGAGTTCTAGTCCCATCATAGGCAGAAAAACTGGCTGGGTGCCTTTGGGCCAATCACCAGGAGGCTGTGAATTCTAATCCTGCCTTAGCCATGAAAGCTGGCTGGCTGACTTTTGGTCAGTCCCTCTCTCTAAGCCCAAGCTACCTCAAATTATTGCTGTTATAGCTAAAACAGCAGGAGAAAGGAATATTAGATATGTTTGCCACCTCGAGTTATTTATAAAAATAAGATGGGAGAAAGAGTGAGCGAGAGAGAAGGAGGGAGGGAGGAAGGAAGGAACCAAAAGAAAAAGAAAAGAGAGAGAAGGAGAGGGAGAGAGAGAGAGAGAGAGAGAAAGAAAGAAAGAAAAAGAAAGAAAGAAAGAAAGAGAGGGAGGGAGGGAGGGAGGGAAGGAAAGAAAGAAAGAAAGAAAGAAAGAAAGAAAGAAAGAAAGAAAGAAAGAAAAAGACTGAAAGACAGTGAAAGAAACAGAAAGAGAAAGAAAGAGAGAAAGAGAGAGAGAGAGAAAGAAAGAAAGAAAGAAAGGGAGGGCGGGAGGGAAAAGAAAGAAAGAAAGAAAGAAAGAAAGAAAGAAAGAAAGAAAGAAAGAAAGAAAGAAAGAAATGGAGGAAGGGAAAGAAAGAAGAGAGAAAGAAAGAAAGAAAGAAAGAAGAAGGAGGAAGGAAGGAAGGAAGGAAGGAAAGAAAGAAAGAAAGAAAGAAAGAAAGAAAGAAAGAAAGAAAGAGAGGGAAAGAGAAAAAGGAAGAAAGTGAGGAAGGAAAAGAAGGAAGGAAGGAAGGAAAGAAAGAAAGAAAGAAAGAAAGAAAGAAAGAAAGAAAGAAAGAAAGAAAGAAAGGGAGGAAGGGAAAGAAAGAAGAGAGAAAGAAAGAAAGAAAGAAAGAAGAAGGAGGAAGGAAGGAAGGAAAGAAAGAAAGAAAGAAAGAAAGAAAGAAAGAAAGAAAGAAAAAGAGGGAAAGAGAAAAAGGAAGAAAGTGAGGAAGGAAAAGGAAGGAAGGAAGGAAGGAAGGAAGGAAGGAAAGAAAGAAAGAAAGAAAGAAAGAAAGAAAGAAAGAAAGAAAGAAAGAAAGAAAGAAAGAAAGAAAGAAAGAAAGAAAGAAGACTCCCTCATCTGCGTATTGTGCTTTGAGAAACGGATCCCCAGGGACACAAAGCCCCATCTGGAGGCTGAGATTTCAGCTCAGGCAGATGGCACAATGCGACACCCATGTCTTTTTTGCCACGGTGACATCACATCACATGCTGGCTGGTTGTGTTGACAAAACAAATGACCCGGCACCAAACTCCGGTGTTGTTAGTTCACACAGATCTGTGGCTGAGGCCCGCATGATGCGCTCCAGAGACGCAACCGTGCAGATTCTCCTGAACAGGGTGCAAAAACCTGTTTGGTCAGATATTGAACCAAACGCGTGATTTATTTTAAAAAATGCACGTAATCCTCAACTTACAATTCGTTTAGTGGTCGTTCAAAGTTACATAGTCGTGAAAAAAGTGACTTATGCCCACTTCTCACACTTACGACCGTTGCAAGCATCAAAATTCAGTCACTTGGCAACTGGTTCATACTTATGACGGTCATCATGTCCTGGGGTCACGTGATCCCCTTTTGCGACCTTCTGACAAGCAAAACCAATGGGGGAAGCCGGATTCACTTAACAACCGTGTGACTGACTTAACAGCTGCAGGGATTCACTTAACAACTGTGGCAGGAAAAGTCACAAAATGACGCTAATAGGAGGTCCTGCCTGGAAACTCTAAACTGGCAAATGCAATTTTGAATATCAAGGCTAAAAAAGAAAAAAAAAAGTACAGAGAAACAAACAGAAAGGATTTAAATTGCTTCTGCTGGACCCCTCTTTGCAGATTTTTTTTTTTTAAAAAAAAGAGCCAGATTTGATGGGTGTCTGGACGAAGACGCATTGAAGTTGGTGAGGGTCTCTCTTGAATAAGAGGAGAAAAGATTTTAAAAGCCAATCAGCAGCAAGGAAAGGAAAACCGGTGGATCTCCATGCTCCAAAGCTGATCTCTTCAAACTTCTATTTATTGACTTATCTTGAACACAGAAAAAAATTGATGATAGATAGACAGACAGACAGACAGATAGATTACTAGATGGATGGATGGATGGATGAATGGATGGATGGATAGATAGATAGATAGATAGATAGATAGATAGATAGATAGATAGATAGATAGATAGGTTAGTTAGTTAGTTAGTTAGTTAGTTAGTTAGTTCGTTCGTTCGTTCGTTCAGGGCTTTTCAACCTTTTTACCCACTGTACCACTTTTAGGATATGGCAATATCCGAGTACCACCATTCGCCTAGCAAGGTGTCAAAAACTTGATGACCAAAAAAAAAAAAGGAAAAAAGTGATGAAGTAGAGGTAGTCCTTCACTTACAACAGTTCACTTAGTGACTGTTCGAAGTTACAATGGCACTGAAAAATGTGCCCCCCAAGGCACAACCAAGCAAAACACCTGCCTGCCCGCCCGGCCGTGCTCTTCCTCCTGTCCGAGGTTTTCATTGTTGTGAGCATTTTTGTTGAGGATTGGCAGCGGGGGTGCGGTGGGGGGGGTGTTTAGTTTTTATTCCCCCCCCCCCCCCGTCTGCTGGGTGGTTGCAGCAGGTTTTGGTCACTTCATATGACCCTGGGACACTGTGACCGTCATAAATATGAATCAGTTGCCAAGCATCTGAATGTAAATCACAAGACCCTGGAGAGGCTGCAACATTCCAGCTGATCAGCGCTTCTTCTGGGCTCAGCGGAAGCGCCAGGATCAGTGCTGCTTTCCAGCTGATTGGCGCTTCTTCTGGGCTCAGCAGAAGAGCCAGGATTAGCGCTGAGCTCCAGCTGGAGCCTGGCGCTGATCCTGGCGCTTCCACTGAGCCCTGACAGCCCCGAAGAAGCGCCGATCAGCTGGAAAGCGGCATTGATCCTGGCGCTTCCGCTGAGCCCTGACAGCCCTGCAGCTCCAGCTGTCTCTCGCTCAGGCTTGTGTGGTGCTGCCACCGGTTCAGCCCATTCCCCTCTCCCACTACCTTTTCTAGGATGCCAATGTACCACAGGTGGTACCCGTACCACTGGTTGAAAAGCCTTGAGTTAGTTAATTAGTTAGTTAGTTAGTTAGGCAGGCAGGCAGGCAGGCAGACACAGACACATAGACAGACAGACAGATTACTAGATGGATGGATAGATTAGTTAGGTAGGTAGGCAGGCAGACAGACAGACACAGACAGAGACAGATTACTAGATGGATGGACAGATTAGGTAGGTAAGTGAGTGTGTGGGTTACATGGGTGGATGGATGGGTGGGTGGGTGGGTGGATAGATGATGGACAGACGGTCAGACAGACAGACAGACAGACAGATAGATAGATTTTTTTGGTACATTTTTAGATTTTGCATCTAGTTCTTGTTTCCCGTCCTATCCCTAAGATCAGAAGAGGTCTTCTGATCCATTGTTGGTCCCTCTGTCTGCAATCAATATATAGATGAGCACAATTATTCCCATTATGTGGACTCCCTGCTCTGCGCCCAGCCTCATTTCCAGCCATTATTTGATCTCTTTGCACACTCACCACAATTAACTTTGTTTGTGTATTTTTGTCTTGTGGTTCTTTTTCTTTTTCTTTCTCTTTCTCTGTTCCTTCCTGGTCCTGTTTTGAGCTCAAAAGTTGGAGTTTTCGTTGCAAAATCCACACAAATCAACTGCTTCCTGGTGCTTCATGGACTGGCCCATAGATGTGTACCAGTTTGAAAACTGGGAGCAGTGCCCCCCCCCCCAAACAAGTGGGGTCTAGTATCCCACATTCTGGCTTGTTTTGCAGCAGTCTTCAAAAAGAAAAAAAAATTCAAAGTTTCCAAACTTTAAAAATCACCTCACATGTTTAGTTACTTCAAAGAATCCACTCGTTTCCCCCCCCCAAAAAAAATCACAGGTAGTCCTCAACTTATGACCACAACTGAGCCCAAAGTTTCCATTGTTACTGAGACAGTTAAGTTAATTTTGCCCCATTTTACAACTTTTCTTGTTACAGTTGTTAAATGATTCACTGCGATTGTTAACTTACTCACATAGTTGTTAAAATGAATCTGGCTTTGCTGGTCAACAGTTCGCCAAAGGAGGTCATATGACCTCAGGTCGCTGCATCAGTCATAAGTGTGAGTCAGTTCCCAAGCCTTTGAATTTTGATCACGTGATCCTGGGGGCGCTGCAACAGTCAGTAACTGTAAAAACTGATGCTAAGTCACTTTTTTCCAGTGCTGTTGTATCTTCGAAGAGACACTAAATGAAATGCTGTAAGTCGAGGACTATCTGAAAGTGGTCTCAGCTTTGCAGCAGTTTGGTCTAGATGACCTCTACAGTCCCAGCAGGTCCTCCTTCCTTATTCTTTGGGACCTCAAGCCCAGGCTTATGGAAATGGAGTCTTTAGGGTGTAGGTGGTGCCTTTTCTTGGAGAGCTTCAGTCAGCGGTCTTCCAATTTGGCCCTTTTATGACTGGTGGACTTCAACTCCCAGAATTCCTCAGTCGGCCATTTTGATGAAACTGCGGGCTTGGATCCAGACTCTCAGGGGTCTTCCAATTTGGCCCTTTTATGACTGGCGGACTTCAACTCCCAGAATTCCTCAGTCAGCCATTTTGATGAAACTGCGGGCTTGGATCCAGACTCTCAGCGGTCTTCCAATTTGGCCCTTTTATGACTGGTGGACTTCAACTCCCAGAATTCCTCAGTCGGCCATTTTGATGAAACTGCGGGCTTGGATCCAGACTCTCAGGGGTCTTCCAATTTGGCCCTTTTATGACTGGCGGACTTCAACTCCCAGAATTCCTCAGTCAGCCATTTTGATGAAACTGCGGGCTTGGATCCAGACTCTCAGGGGTCTCCCAATTTGGCCCTTTTATGACTGGTGGACTTCAACTCCCAGAATTCCTCAGTCAGCCATTTTGATGAAACTGCGGGCTTGGATCCAGACTCTCAGGGGTCTCCCAATTTGGCCCTTTTATGACTGGTGGACTTCAACTCCCAGAATTCCTCAGTCAGCCATTTTGATGAAACTGCGGGCTTGGATCCAGATTATTCCCATTATGTGGACTCCCTGCTCTGCGCCCAGCCTCATTTCCAGCCATTCAAATGTGGCCTTTTTATGACTGGTGGACTTCAACTCCCAGAATTCCTTAGTCGGCCATTTTGATGAAACTGCAGGCTTGGATCCAGACCAGGGGTCTTCAAACTTGGCCTTTCTATGACTTGTGGACTTCAACTCCCAGAATTCCTCAGTCAGTGACACTGGCTGAAGTATTCTGGGAGTTGAAGTCCACAAGCCATAAAAGGGCCAAGTTTGAAGACCCTTGGCTTCCCTAAACATAAATTCAGGGAAGGCTGAATTTCTTCGATCAATGGGCCAATGAACGACTCGGTCTCGCCGGCTTGATAGACACCTGTCCGTATCTCGATGGCAGATTCAAGGTCCATGTGGCACCAGGTAAGGGAGGAGGAGAGACAGGTAGCGGAGAGTTCAAGACACCAAGGAGCAGGGTGTCTTTTCACTTGGAGACTGAATCAGCACTTTCAAAGGTGAGAAGTGATAAGAAAAGATAAAAAAAAAATCAGCAGGTCAGCAAAATCTTGTCTAAAAAAAATAATTGCAGCAATATAACCGTAGCCGTCCTGACCAGCTTGGATTTGATTTTATTTCATTTTAATGCATTGCATTGCACTTCTGTTTAATTTCGCTTTATGGCGTGGCATTGCTATTTATTTTATTCTATTTTTTCAATTTTTATTTATTATGTTCTGTTGTTTGCCTTTGTTTGATTTTAATTTATCTTAAATTTGTTTCATTTAGTTTTCTGATTTTTTAAAAAATTTATTTTCTTAATTGCATTTCATTGTTGTTTTGTTATCTTCTTTCATTATTTTATTTTATAATAATAATAATAATAAAGTTGGAAGGGACCTTGGAGGTCATCTAGTCCAACCCCCTGCTCAGGCAGGAAACCCTATACCATTTCAGACAAATGGCTGTCCAGTCTCTTCTTGAAAACTTCCAGTGTTGGAACATTCACCGCTTCTGGAGGCAGGTTGTTCCACTGGTTAATTGTTCTATCTCATTTCATCATTTTTTATTACATTATTATATCATTATTTATTTCTTTTCATTTCAATTTATCATTTATTGCTTTTTTATTTTAATTTATTTTGATTATTAATTTGATTTGTTAAGAAGGCTTGCCTTCACAAAATGTTACTGGGGGGGCAGGCAAGGAGATCCAAGGTCATTTTGGGGCTTCCTCTGTACCATAATTCCCAGCACAGAATGATGACCAGCTTTGTATAGCCCATCTAGGACAATCTTTTTCAAACTTGGCAACTTGGTGAGCTTTAACTCCCAGAATCCCCTAGCTGGCATCCTTTAAGGGGGTGGACTTCAACCCCCAGAATCCCCCAGCCAGTAAGCTTTAAAGGGGTGGACTTCAACTCCCAGAATCCCCCAACCAGCATGCTTTAGGTCACATGATCAAAATTCAAACCTTTGACAAATAACATTTATTTTATGACACATACCACATCCCAGTGTTGC
>NW_024097822.1:0-3849 GCF_016545835.1 Crotalus tigris
TTTAGCCATGGCGATCGATCTTAGAATCAGAAAAAAAGTTCCAATGGACCTTTTTAATTCTAAGTGTGGCCATTGATGGATAATAGATTTTATACCTTTCTTGCCTGGCATAATTCTAGCCATGGCGATGGTTCTTAGGACCAGAAAAAAAGCCTCAACGGCCCTTTTTAATGCTAGATGTGGCCGTTGATCTAGAAAAGAATTTATAGCTTTAGAGTCCCTGAGATTGAGGGGAGGAACATTTGCACCCTGTTGCCAAATGTTCCTCAGAAGAGACACGTAAGGAAGAAACAAAGGCGAAGAAAGAAAAAAGAAGAACCAAGACAGCAAGAAAATGTCTGCAGCTCAAGCCCTATTAGCCTTTGGCTGTGATGGCGCCTCCTACGCTGTGAGGTAAGTTTCATTGAGTCTTGTTTCCTTCAAAGCTTTAGGATATGGGGGGGGGGGTTGGTTTTCCACTATTTGATGGTCTATTCTTCCTAGGTAAGTAGGGGTAACACCTGCATCTGAGGTAATAGTAACCACAGTGTATTGTGCCTTCTTAGGTGTAAAACCTCAGGGGCAGCTGAAGTAACGTTGATTTTTTTTTTATTTCAAAGGCATGTACTACAGCATCTTAGAAGACAGAAGACTCAGCATTGATGGTATCAGTTACAATAGAAGGAATGGAAATCAAAGAATGATACGATCTTGTAGAGTATTTATTTTTCTATCTTTCTTGCCTTGGCTAAATTAAGCCCTGGCAACGGTTCTTAGAACCAGAAAGAAAGTTTCAATGGACCTTTTAATTCTAGGTGTGGCCAGTGATTGATAATAGATTTTATAGTTTTCTGCCTGGTGTAAATTTAGCCATGGCTATGGTTCTTAGAACCAGAAAGAAAACCTCTCAGTGGCCCATTTAAATGACCAACGTGGCCCGTGATTAATCATAGATTTTATAGTTTTCTGCCTGGCGTACTTTTAGCCATGGCGATCGATCTTAGAATCAGAAAAAAAGTTTCAATGGACCTTTTTAATTCTAAGTCCGGCCATTGATTGATAATAGATTTTATACCTTTCTTGCCTTGCATACTTTAGCCATGGTGGCGATGGTTTCTTTAGAACCAAAGAAAACCTCAATCGCCCTTTTTAAATGCTAGGTGCTGTTTTAATCAATTATATGATTTTTATCCTTTCTTGCCTGGCATAATTCTGGCCATGGCATGGTTCTTAGAACCAAAAGAAAGCCTCACAGTCCCTTTTTTTATGCTAAGTGTGGCCGTGAATCTATAAAAGAGTTTTATGTTAAGCTTTAGAGGTCCCTTAGATCGAGGGGCGTAACATTTGCACGGCCTGTTTTCAAAATGTTTCCTCAGAATGAGACACGGAGAGAATAGAAACAAAGCCGAAGAACGAAAATAAAGAAAACCAAGACACAGAGAAAATGTCTCCATTTCAAGCTCTTTCTCTTTGGCTGTGATGGGCGCCTCCCTACGCTGTGAGGTAAAGTTGTATTCTTCAAAGTTTTATGATATGGAGGGAGGTCAATGGTCCCCCCCAAAAAAAATTGATGGTCCATTCTTCCTAGGTAAGAAGGGGTAACACCTGCATCTGATGTAATAGTAACCACAGTGTATTGTGCCTTCTTAGGTGTAAAACCTCAGTGGCAGCTGAAGTAACGTTGATTTTTTTTTTATTTCAAAGGCATGTACTACAGCATCTTAGAAGACAGAAGACTCAGCTTTGATGGTAAAAGTACAATAAGAAGGAATGGAAATCAAGAATGAATACGATCTTGTAGATAGTTATTTTCTATCTTTCTATTTCTTGCCTGGCATAAATTAAGCCCTGGCAACGGTTCTTAGAACCAGAAAGAAAGTTTCAATGGACCTTTTAATTCTAAGTGTGGCCATTGATGGATAATAGATTTTATACCTTTCTTGCCTGGCATAATTCTAGCCATGGCGATGGTTCTTAGGACCAGAAAAAAAGCCTCAACGGCCCTTTTTAATGCTAGGTGTGGCCGTTGATCTAGGAAAGAATTTATAGCTTTAGAATCCCTGAGATTGAGGGGAGGAACATTTGCACCCTGTTGCTAAATGTTCCTCAGAAGAGACACGTCGAAGGAAGAAACAAAGGCGAAGAAAGAAAAAAGAAGAACCCAGACAGCAAGAAAATGTCTGCAGCTCAAGCCCTATTAGCCTTTGGCTGTGATGGCGCCTCCTATGCTGTGAGGTAAGTTTCGTTGAGTCTTGTTTCCTTCAAAGCTTTAGGATATGGGCGGCAGGGGGGGGGGTTGGTTTTCCACTATTTGATGGTCCATTCTTCCTAGGTAAGTAGGGGTAACACCTGCATCTGAGGTAATAGTAACCACAGTGTATTGTGCCTTTTTTATCTCAAAGGCATGTACTACAGCATCTTAGAAGACAGAAGACTCAGCTTTGATGGTAAAAGTACAAGAAGAAGGAATGGAAATCAAGAATGAATATGATCTTGTAGATAATTGATTTTATATCTTTCTTGTCTGGCATAAATTAAGCCCTGGCAACGGTTCTTAGAACCAAAAGAAAGTTTCAATGGACCTTTTAATTCTAGGTGTGGCCATTGATTGATAATAGATTTTATAGTTTTCTGCCTGGTGTAAATTTAGCCATGGCTATGGTTCTTAGAACCAGAAAGAAAACCTCTCAGTGGCCCATTTAAATGAGCAACGTGGCCAGTGATTAATCATAGATTTTATAGTTTTCTGCCTGGCGTAATTTTAGCCATGGCGATCGATCTTAGAATCAGAAAAAAAGTTTCAATGGACCTTTTTAATTCAAAGTGTGGCCATTGATGGATAATAGATATTATACCTTTCTTGCCTGGCATAATTCTAGCCATGGCGATGGTTCTTAGGACCAGAAAAAAAGCCTCAACGGCCCTTTTTAATGCTAGATGTGGCCGTTGATCTAGAAAAGAATTTATAGCTTTAGAGTCCCTGAGATTGAGGGGAGGAACATTTGCACCCTGTTGCCAAATGTTCCTCAGAAGAGACACGTCAAAGGAAGAAACAAAGGCGAAGAAAGAAAAAAGAAGAACCAAGACAGCAAGAAAATGTCTGCAGCTCAAGCCCTATTAGCCTTTGGCTGTGATGGCGCCTCCTATGCTGTGAGGTAAGTTTCGTTGAGTCTTGTTTCCTTCAAAGCTTTAGGATATTGGGGGGGGGGTTGGTTTTCCACTATTTGATGGTCTATTCTTCCTAGGTAAGTAGGGGTAACACCTGCATCTGAGGTAATAGTAACCACAGTGTATTGTGCCTTCTTAGGTGTAAAACCTCAGTGGCAGCTGAAGTAACGTTGATTTTTTTTTTTATTTCAAAGGCATGTACTACCAGCATCTTAGAAGACAGAAGACTCAGCTTTGATGGTAAAAGTACAAGAAGAAGGAATGGAAATCAAGAATGAATACGATCTTGTAGATAGTTGATTTTATATCTTTCTTGCCTGGCATAAATTAAGCCCTGGCAACGGTTCTTAGAACCAGAAAGAAAGTTTCAATGGACCTTTTAATTCTAGGTGTGGCCATTGATTGATAACAGATTTTATAGTTTTCTGCCTGGTGTAAATTTAGCCATGGCTATGGTTCTTAGAACCAGAAAGAAAACCTCTCAGTGGCCCATTTAAATGAGCAACGTGGCCAGTGATTAATCATAGATTTTATAGTTTTCTGCCTGGCGTAATTTTAGCCATGGCGATTGATCTTAGAATCAGAAAAAAAGTTTCAATGGACCTTTTTAATTCTAAGTCTGGCCATTGATGGATAATAGATTTTATACCTTTCTTGCCTGGCATAATTCTAGCCATGGCGATGGTTCTTAGAACCAGAAAG